>NC_085868.1:14730832-14740832 GCF_034702125.1 Engraulis encrasicolus | reverse complement strand
GAAAGTACAGAGCGTGGCGCTGGCGCTCGCTAGTTAGCGAGTCATTACCAACTCCCCTTTCCTGTCAAAAACAGGAAGTAGACACAGCAGGTTAGTCCGTCTCACACTGTGCGAAGCTCCGCTGCGCTCTTCCTCTCAGTGGCTGAGCAAGACTTAAAAAATTAGGACACTGTGTGTTTTTTTCCCGCTCGCAAATAAATAAATGACTAAAAGGAAAGCCACACAGTTTTTTTCTTGTGTACAGTGCAGAAGACAAACTAGACCCGCAATGTGGAAGATCGACAAATCTAAAACAGACAATTTCGAAACGCTCATCTGACAATTGGTTGGTTTTGTATATACATTTTCTGTCTGTATGTTCATATTTTAAAATGCATCAATTCTAAAAGTGCTGTAAGAAAATATTATTGATCAGTTCCTGCACCAAACAAACGAATAAGACTTTAGCCCTAAAGTGAGACACACAGACTGATAGAGGAGACACGACAAGTAGGAGTGATTAATTGAGGTTACTGGACATCAAACAAAATGACTCATTTTTGGTTAACCAATGGCCTGTGGCCTAAGTGACCCACGCTGTCTCTTCCGCTGTCATCAATGTACTATCTTTGTCTCGAAGATGGACAGCCTGACAGACTGACACACTGACAGACCGACAGACTGAGAGTGAGAGAAGTATTTGACCCCTATCTTCACTAAAGCTGTCAACTGGTGCTGATTGGCACAACAACTATTCAGTAAGGTGGATTACCTAGTTTATTGATATTGTTTTAGCAGGTAGAAGGAATAAGGTTTAAAACTTTTACCTCACAATCACAAGCGCACAATTCCTTTTGGTGTAGTTATGAAGGATATGCAAGACTGTGTCAAACACTTTGTTGCTAACTGGATATGTGTAGCTCATGGTTGAAACCACTGGTAACAGAGCACAGCCAAAAAGTTCATATCGACGTCACGGTCAATAGGATATCATTTCAATGAAATTGACTTTTGCCTCTGCCGTTCAACTATGTTTTCGGCCTTGTTGCTGTGAAACACCATGCTATTTTGAAACTGAGAGAGAGAGAGAGCTGGACACTCTGGGAAGCTTGCCTGTTGTATGTTATGTGTGCCATGGCAACAGTCTCTTCAATCTCTGTCACCGCCGTCATCTTTAACAAGATGGAAGTCGACAGGCTCTAAACAGCAGCCTTCAAATGCATGCACACTACTCCGCATTCTGTTGAGCACTCACTAAAGCAAACAAGAATGAAGGAAGGGGGGCAGAAAGAAAATATGAGCCAAAATGTAAATACAAGGGGTCATATTTCCCCTGCCCTTCCGTCTCCAATTCAAATCAATCTGCAAACAACTGTCAGGGAAACGAATCACCCTCCAAACCAGAAACAGACCATTCTGGTGCTTCTGGCTTCCATGAAAAAGCGGGGACAAAAAAACCCCAGAGATTTCCATAACAAACAAAAAAAATCTGAAACTCTGGACAGCACCAAAGCGGAGCAGTCGGTAAGAACCAGACACGCAAGGCTGCGCGAATGAGAGCAGCTCACATCCCCTCAACAGATTACTCGGGTTCGACATTGTTTTGCCTGTTTACCAGACTTAGGGGTTCTTATCCCACGAACAAAAGACGAGCGGCAAGTCGCCACGAATAGCTGCAGTTAATGTCTCTGAATCCTCCTATTCTCCTCGGGATTAGTGAAAGACGAGAGGAGAGGAAAGAGGAGAGGAGATGCGTAGCACAGCACAACACAGCACATGCTGCCCTATCTCTGCCTCCCTCCCACCCTCTCTTTCTCTATCTTGTTCTCCTCGTTTCTCAGCACCTACCACCAGGCACCATCCCACCCCGAACCCACCCCACCTAAAGGCCCGAGTGATTTCCTTGCTTGTGTTGGCCTAGCAGCATCGGCACAGAGTGAGGGCTAGGCAATAAAGCATGGCTACGTTTCATAACAACACAGATGTAACTGCAAAGAATTGCATACTTGAAGTTGGGAGGAAAGAGAAGAAAACAAACAATGCAGTGGCATGATTTAGTGATGTGTTTTCACACAAATGAGAGGCCTTTGCGTGTGTGTGTGGGTTGTTTGTGCATGTGTGAGGGCAGCCTTGTGCTGTGTGTGTGTTGTGTGTGTGTGTGTGTGTGTGTGTGTGTGTGTGTGTGTGTGTGTGTGTGTGTGTGTGTGTGTGTGTGTGTGTGTGTGTGTGTGTGTGTGTGTGTGTGTGTGTGTGTGTGTGTTTGCGTGTGTGCGTGTTCGCGCACACACATACTGGCGAGAATTTACAGTGGCTACTGGCAGGAGAACATTCACAGGGTTCATAATTTACATCTGACGACTCTTTCAACGACTCTTTCGCCCGTGGCGTGCGGCCCACTTTTTTCACAGTTTACACTCATGAATGGAGCGAACCCATTTGTGTTGTACTTCTCTCGAACAAAAAAAAAAGGGCCAGCCGGCAGCAAGTGGCAGGCAGACCAGTGCAGGTCGCGTGGAACAGGGGGGGAAAATCCTGACTCATTCTTAGGGCCCAGCCCACCTGGGGGGCCTACCGGGGGCCCTCCTATGGAAAATGTTCCATGAAAAATGTTCTTTGGTGGCCCATGAAAGAGGTTGTTCCTGGGGGCCCCAAATTTGGTGCTGCGCCCCTGCAGCAGAGTCAGTCAGACGGACCCCCGAAACTCGACTCAGTGCCAGGTGGATCGCCTTTCGGCCTCATCAGGAATTCATATGTTTCATACGCCACAGTTGAATCATTGCTTTCCGGGCGGCGCGATGTAGAGGCAGCAGGCAGCGGCAGCAGACGCTGGAGAAAATGTTTAATGTACAGCATAATGGTGTATCGGCTTACAGCTGTAGGCTGGATCTGATTTGGGGAGTTCCTCAGAGAGAGTCGGACCGGAGTGCTGTACGACAACGTATAGCCCTAGCGCAGCGGGCCCCAGCCTTGTTGACCCCTGGACTCAAACAACGTCGCGTTTCTTTTGGCAAGGCGAAACGAGAAAACAACAAAAAACCCACCCGACCTGCCCCCGATTCCATTGCATCGCGTGAAAGAATAACTTTCCTAATAGCCGGTTCGAAAATAGCATCTGTGCGGCATACGACACATCCACTGGCCCCCGCCAGTGTATACAACTCGCAGACCCTGTAGGAGCCCTGGGAGGGGAGTCATAGACCGTTTCTTTAGCAAGGGGACAGAGGTGGAAAAAGGAATTGCTCCGGTTATCAGAAGTGGTGGCTTTTCTAAGCAACCCCCATCAACCTGTTCAGAGCACTCTGTGCCACTGTCAATAAAAATAGACTCCCACCGCTCTCTCTCTCTCCCTCCCTCTTTCTTTCTCTCCCTTATTCTCATTTCCTCTCGCGCTCTTTCTCTCTCTTCCTTTCCCTCTGTTCCTTTCTCTTATCTCTAGCACTAAGCCTTTTTGTCCCTGTCCCTTTCTTTTCCTCTTTTTCTCTCTCTCTCTCTTGCTCATACTCTCGCTCTCCCTTTCTCTCCATCTCTTGTTCCCTCTCCTCCTCTCCCTTTCTGTCGTTCTCTCTCTCCGCTCAGAGATAGGGCACAGTGCTGACTCTCCACTTTGCCTGTCTAACTGTTCTGCACCTTCCATTAGGTTCTGATCACACCAGAACAGAATTCATTATTTATCCGCCACCACCAACCACACACACACACGCGCGCGCACGCACGCACGCACACGCACGCACATCTTGTCCCCACTGTGCTCTGTTTGGATGTCCTGAGAGGAGAGGCAAGTCAAGGTACAGTACAATGAGGATAGCGCGGCTGCTTACTCTTGCTCTTTCGGTTCACTGCTGCTTCTCTCTCTCTCTCTCTCTCTCTTTCTCTCTCTCTCTCTCTCTCTCTCTCTCTCTCTCTCCCTCTCTCTCTCTCTCTCTCATCCTCTCCCTCCCTCCCTTCCTCTCGGCTGCATCTCTTGTATTGCTCTTTCTCTCTGCTGTGACCATGTATTTTTTACCTCCTTGCTCTTACCTGTTCCCCACTGTTAAGAGCAGAGAGCAAGGCCCTGACTTCAGAGGGTGCATAACATATTCTTGGCCATGTATTCTCTCTTGCTGCCTAGGTGCTCTGAACACAGGGTTCAATATTTGATGAGACTACTACATTCTGAATCAGCTGATATTGACGAGCAAGTACAGTAAATAGTTGTTCTGCTTGGTCTACCATGATTTGTGTGCTCATTAGGTTCAAAATGGTTCAAAAAATAGTTGAACCCAATATTGTTTTTGCTTTCTTAAGCGCAGAGAGTATAGACGAAAACATTTTTCATTCAGACATTTTTCCCCCCATCCAATTGCCTCGTTTGGCTTTAAGACAACAAAAGGGAGGTTTGCTTTAAGAGCTGTCTGGCACTCTTGAGCCGCCTAGTTACCCATCATGCTGTGCAACGCCTTTATTACAGGGGCCTTGTGATTAATGGTGTTTTAACTTTTTGCTGCACATCCTGTGCTCGGTCCCACCGTCGGTCCCACATCATGTGAAAGCCCCCCTACCCCACCCATTAAATGCAGTGTAATAAGAATCCAATTCTGCCCCCCACCACCCCCTTCCTGGGCCTGGGAAAACTGACCCCTTTGTCTCCCCTCCTGTTGCCCCCTCGCAGTGCTAAATTCTTGGTGGCTTTATGGCGGAGTCTGTGGAGCTGAGCAGGATTGCCATAGTGAGCAATATAACAATGTCTCCAATTACGGCGCACAATGATTGTGGTGGGGGAAGATGCAGTGGCAGAAGCAGAAGCAGAGGCAGCAGCAGCACTGGAGTAGTGGTGGTGGGCATGCTGATGGTGTTGGTGCTGGTGGAGGTGGTGGTTGTGCTAAATAAATGCTAGAGAGTAAATTCAACACGTGGAGAGTAGGAGCAACTACAAAAGTGTTGAATTTCACTCTCTATGTGTGGAATTTATACTGTGCACTTTACTGTGCACTAGGTCTCCATGGTGAGAAGCAGCAGTCTTCATTATTAGAACAGATGATTCTACCTTACTTTACCAACCAACCGACAGACCGAACCATAGCTCTCCCAGCAGAAGAATTAGCCCCAGCGAGTGTGCCCCAGTTAGGCTGCGGCTGCATGCAGGCTGGGGGTAGGTACCTCTAGAGAATACACCGGGAGATGCAGCGGCATGCTGCAACGTTGCTGACGAGGCATTGCTTTGCCGTTGGAGTGCGTCGACCCGTGACAGCACGCACGCAGCAAAAAAGTCATCATTTAAGGATTACAATTACTCTCTATATATATGTGCTCACATAAGCAAAAGGCATAAGGAGGTTGGGGGGAGGGGGGTCAGGATGTTTTTTTTAAGGAGGTGAGAATAGGAAAAAAACAAAAACCAAAGTACAATATGGAGCGAAACCAAGCCAAATGTTATCCTCGAGGGAAACACAGCATTGAACTCACATGCTTGTTCCCAAATTCACACAAAAATGAGATTTAAACGTGAGATTTACAAATACTTAGGCACTATCAGGAGGATGTGATTTAAAAAATGACTCGTCAAGGACATTTCAGATATTTTATCACGCTACAAATTTTACCAAATGGAAAGAAAAAGCACACATCCGCTCCCAAGCTCCCCGGTTGATTCAAGCCAGCAGCGAGCGAGAGCCAGAGATACTGTAGAGCTGACATTGTGACACATATTAAGCACAGCCATAACACAGTCCTCTGCACACTTTCAAGCAAGCATGTTTTCGCAAGCAGACATGAGGGATAACACAAAGCACAGAAATATGAAAAGGGGACAGCTGAAGAAGAAGTAGAAGAAAAAAAAAAGATTGATTTCCACAATGATGAATGGCTGCTATTCATGCTTTATCTAGTTCCATCTCTCATCTTCCCGGGGCCACATGATTTTTATTTTTTAAAACGGGCGATGGAGCATGCCTGGTCTCGGAGCAACCGTGTCAGGCAAGCCTAAGGCCTCTATCTCCTGCCCCTTGCTGATAACTGACGTCTTGCAGAAGCCCCTGGAATACGTAGGAATGTGTGTTTTGTTTTGAGAAGATAACGGGCGAGATGGAAGGCAGAGAAGAAGAAGAAAAATGGCTGCCTTTCCCATGTAAAAGGAACCCGCACTCTTGCAACACCGAAAGCTCGGATCACTTGCTGGGTCCATGTAAGTTTAATTGGCTGCATCTTAAACATGACCTCCTCTTTGTTCCAAAGCCAGATGTGCGCCTTTTCAAAACAGCCACGGGTATGCCATACTGTCCGGTCTCCTTATGTTGCCCAGTAGGACGTTAACTGTATACCTTCCACTGCCACTACAAAACATGCCCTCAAGCACTAAGGGATAGGTTTTACAGTAATTTACGCCAGCCAGCAGACTGAAACTGACTGGACCTCTGTAGTTAACGACAAAGACAAAAAATAAAAAATATATAGCCCAGACCTTGATAGTTAAGAGGTTTGACCAGATGACAGAATGAAGGAAACAAGAGAGGAGGGAGGGATGTATGGGGGGATAGATGGAGTGGTTGGACCTCAGTAGTTAATGACAAAGAACAAAGAATATACCCCAGACCTCCACCGTAAAGGGGTTTGCCCAGGATGGAGGGATGGAGGAGAAAAGAGACGGGATAGAAAGAGGGGGGGGAAAGGGAGGAGGGCTAGATGGAGTGGTTGGGGGCAGCAAGGGGCTAAATATGTCCTCTTATCACTGTGGGACCTCTTAATGAAAAGCAGAGAAGCTGTTTCTACTCAGCTGGACTAGCGACCAGTAGGGGGGAAATGTATGTTCTTTATTTAAGCCCCATAAAAACAAGACAGGACAAACATTTGTCTGCACGACGCTTTCATCTGCTGTCTGACCGGTTAAAGAATAACAAAGAATGAGAGAGAGAGAGAGAGAGAGAGAGAGAGAGAGAGAGAGAGAGAGAGAGAGAGAGAGAGAGAGACAGAGACAGAGACAGAGACAGAGACAGAGATGAAGAAGAGAAGAGAAGAGGTGATGGGAAAGAGGAAGAAGAAGAAGAAGAAGAAGAAAAAAGAGGGTATAGGCCTGGAAGAAGGTGATGAAGAAGAGAGGGAGATATAAAGGATTGAGGAAAGACGTCATAGTGGGATAGGAGAAGTGGAAGGAGAAAAAGGAGGTGGGACTCTGGAAGGAGATCATGAAGAAAAAAAAGAAAGAGGGATGAGAAAAAGGAGGGAGAAAGAAAAGGAATGAGAGAGAAAGAGAGCGATGAAGTAGGGAGGAAGAAAGTGGTGATGGGGAAAGGAGAAACAGAAGACAAGGAAGAAGAAGAAAGGAGGTGGGCCTGGAAAGAGGTAATGAAGACAAGAAAGAGAGAGGACACGAAAAAAAAAAAGAAGGGTGGACGAAATGTTAGAGGAGATGAACTCTAAGGAGGTTATGAAAAAAAGGATGGCTTTCATGTTCCTGGGTTTCACTCGAGAGAGGTGATTACAAGTCTCTTCTTCCCCCCTCTCTGTACTCTGCTGGGCTGCTCTACGGCTGTCACAACACAGAGAGCCTCACCCTGGCCTGAGCCATATTGGCAAAAGCCCTGTGCAGCAGACTTTTAGACCTCAGACTTGATTTGCAAAACAGCAGCACTTTACTGTATTCACAATTGCGGCGAGCCGCCAGTCTAAAGATGTCTACTAACCAGCCGTGCAGACTTTGGGCCGCGACCACGGAATGTGGCCGATTTCCGCTTACAATCATAACTGATATTTTGTTTATGATCCCACTAAATGTAGATTTTTTGTTTTAAGTTTGCCGAAATTCAGGTCATTGATGGACATCTGGAAATCTGCCTTTGACGTGAGGCGGACTTTCTGCCTTGAGTTGAACTTTTTTCTACTCTGTTCACCCAGAGCAGACAGGTAGAAAACACATATTCTGCTTTGTGCTGATAGAATATATTCTTTCCATTAACAAACAATTGAAAAAAAATCCACATTGTACTGTAAAATCTGTGTTCTGAGTGATCACAGCCTTTGAATGTGAAAGATGAATTACAAAATGAATTACAACACGTACTGGCCCAATGTTTTTGACCGCAGCCAACACTGTAGTTGGTTGGAAAAAACTGAGATGATTTACAAAACAGCAACATTAACCATTCATAATTACCCATCTAAAGATATCCACCACGCCTTCTGCTGCAGACGAAGACACGCGAAAGATGATTTACAAAACATCAACACTATTCGTAATTGCGGTGTCCCACCCATCTAAAAGATGTGTCCAGACTTCGACTGCGAAGGATGATTTACAAAACAGCAACACTATTCATAAATCGCTGTGACCCGCCACTCGCAAGATGTCTGCCGCAAAAAAAAGGACTGCACGATCGATAATCTCGGCATTAACAGGGTGTTAAATGAATCATCACGACAGCAAGTGTTAATTAATGATCATAATACATCATTCATTCTGGCAAAGTATGAACTCCCACACACAAATAAATGTGGAACACTTTGGAGTACAGAAGTGCATTGTAAGCAGCAGGTACTGTGCACACTGCAGTTTCATCTCCGTTTTATTGCACCACAACAAAAGTACGCTACATAAACACTCTTTCATTAGCACCAGTATACATTCTTGATCATACCCGTCTTTGTAGATACCTATTTATGCATAACAAAGGCACACAGGTATAAATCAATGAAAATATAGTGCATACGCTGGTATCATGCATCTTCGCAAGTTACCTACTTAGGCACTACAAAGCACATACGTATAAATCAATGAAAATCCAGTGCAATGTTATAGCGTCTTTGAAGGTATTGCACATATTTACAGGCCGCACCCCGAACCCTCTCGCTGTGAGAAGTCAGTCCTTCAAACAAGGACACGCACAGCGTCGCTTGGGTGAGAGTGCTCAAAAGGACACCATTAGAAAACATAAAAGCCTTGCCACTCTCCCTCACCCTCACACTCCTTCTGCTCTTTTCACCGCCACCGCCACCGCCAACGCCACGCCACTCCGGGGCTTTTTATAGCGGGACATTCGCTGTGCTCTGTCACACACACAGATACACATAGCCTACATACACAAACACACACACACACACACACACACACACACACACACACACACACACACACACACACACACACACACACACACACACACACACACACACACACATAAACAAACACACATACACATAGTAACACACATACATGCTCAAGCACATACACACACAAACACACCTTGCCTCTACAGTAAGTGCGCACACACACACCATACTCAAATCTCCCCTCTGGTTCTGCCTCCCTCTCTCTCTCTCTCTCTCTCTCCCTCTCTCTCTCTCTCTCAGCCCGAGGAGGCTGGCACGGCAGGCCAGGTGCCCCGCAGCGAAGGACAACGGCTTTCCGCCCCTGCGCTCTACCGTTCCCGCGCATTGTCACCACCTGCTGACATGTACCCTGGCCAAGGATACTGCAGGGAGGCTCGCAGCACAGCACAGCACAGCAGCTCAACACAACACAAAGAGAGCCCGGCTGGCACAGAGAGGAGTGGAGTGGATTGGGAACTGTTCCAGGGTCAGCGTTCTGTATAGGAGTCGAACAGGAACTGGACAGGAGGAGGTGAAAAGCTTTTTTACTCCGAGTATCCTTGGGCCTTCCTGAGAAGGCTGGCTGAACATACATAAGATGCTTTTCTTTGTGGAATGGGAAGAAGGTGGGACTACATAGTACAACAACACAACGGGAAAAAAAGAGTCAGGCAGACTGGTGAAGAGAGGAGAGTGGATTGGGAGCTGTTCCAGGGTCATGGATAGGAGTCAAACAAAGTGAAAAGCTTTTTATCCCGACTATCATTGGTCGTACCTAGGAAGGTTAGAGAGGAACTCACACAAGATGCTGCCTTTTGTAGAAATGGGAGAAGGTGGTACACTTCCTACTACCGTAAGCAGACTACAAGATTACAACAAGTTGCTTGCAGCGACTCAGCACAACACAAAACAAAAACAAGAGTCAGGCTGGCACAGAGAAGTGTGTAGTAGGAATTGCTCCAGG
>NC_085868.1:14703332-14723332 GCF_034702125.1 Engraulis encrasicolus | reverse complement strand
AATGAAAAATGAATGCTTTGCATGTGTCGTTGGAATCCGTGATGTGATTGGTTGTAGCTCTGTCCAATAGTAACAAGTATGTGATACATCTGTTTGTTTATTTGTTTATTTGTTTTGTATGTGCCTTGAGTTTGGGGCTGTGTTTGTGTTAAAAACTAAAAAAAAACGTATGTGATAGGCGCTCTCTCATTGATCCTGCCTGTGAGAATTTCGTGCTGGGGTAGTGATGTTGGTATTGGTTTGCCCTCTTCTACCCATGCTTTCTGTATGAGCTTTGCCCTCCCTCACTATTCTAACCCTCTCCATTGCTCCTCTCCTCTCCCTGTCTGCTCCCTGCTCCTCTCTTCGTCTCGTGCCGTCATCTTCCCATTTTGATCCTCTCTTCCACTCATCTCTACTGCCAGTCTCTCAGTGCATCTCACTTGATCTGACTCATTGTTTGCTGGAAAAACACTGCTGAGTCATATTAACATGGTTATGGCATCTCCGAGAATCTTAAGTAACAGATAACAGTATAACTTGGTCTTCGCCATTTTGGTACACAGTAAATGTTGAAAAGCAGTGTTCATTCACCTCTATTTAGAGCACATATTGTCCCACTCGATGTTAGTGTTACATTTTAACCCTTTCAGTGTTGAATTAACTCCGCAAACCCATATATGCTTTAAAATAGGGTTAAATACATCTCTCCAAGTGCTAATTCAATTCAAAACTCAGAGGTTTGAATTTAACACTGAGTTGAGTCGGACCATATATGCTCACAATGTTGTTGAATTAACACTGCACATTTTTACTGTGTAACAACAAGCTTATAATGGAGACACAATAGCCCATCTCATCTCTTCCACTTTCTCCGAATCCCATCTCTCTACCTGTTTCTTATTGAGCATGCTCACTCTCTCTTGTTCCATCAACTGAACCTGTGACCGAAAAAGAATCTAATCCCATCTGCACACACCAAAGCTATGCCTGAGCGGAGACAGAGTAGCAGCAAAGATGGCAATGTGATAGGTCACGAAAAAGGCGTCAGGGACCATGTTTTTATAAGCCCCGCACGGGTCTCTCATGATGAAGTGAGCATGAACAACTCCTTCACAGAAAAAATAGAGTGAGAGAAAGAATGAGCGAGAGAGAGAGAGAGAGAGAGAGAGAGAGAGAGAGAGAGAGAGAGAGAGAGAGAGAGAGAGAGAGAGAGAGAGAGCGGAGATGGAATAAGGGAGGACAGAAAAACTTGGGACCATTAATTAGTGCCCAACAATGTTGTCCTCCCCTCCGAATATCGACTTCTTAATGGACACGGAACGACCTGGTTCATGTTGCCATTACTGGCTGCGACGCAAGCCTCCGTGGAGCGCTGGAATGGAGGGAAGGGGACGGGGGAGAGGAAGGGAAGAGTAGAGAGGAAGGGGAAGGGGAGAGGATTATGTCATCCCATCCCTCCATGCCCTTCAGAAACCAGACCTGGGTTGGATTTCTCTCGTCTTTCGTTTTTTTTTCTTCTTCCTCCCTCCCTCCGTTGGCCCTCATTTACTCATTAACTATGCAGCAGCGTGATTGGGCGGTGGGAGTTGGGTGAGAGGTGGGACTGGGAGGTGTGCGTGTGTGCTTGTGTGAGTGCGTAAGAGGTCAGGCTGGTATGTGTGTGTGTGTATGTGTGTGTGTGTATGTGTGTGTGTGTGTGTGTGTGTGTGTGTGTGTGTGTGTGTGTGTGTGTGTGTGTGTGTGTGTGTGTGTGTGTGTGTGTGTGTGTGTGTGTATGTGTGTGTGTGTGTGTGTGTGTGTGTGTCAGGGATGCGGGTGTATGAGGGTTAGAGGGATAGTGAACCAGGATACTGACAGTGTGTGCGTGCGTGTGTGTGTGTGTGTGTGTGTGTGTGTGTGTGTGTGTGTGTGTGTGTGTGTGTGTGTGTGTGTGTGTGTGTGTGTGTGTGTGTGTGTGTGTGTGTGTGTGTGTGTGTGCGTGCGTGCGTTCGTTTGTGTCTGGGATATGGGTGGAGAGGGGTACTTGGCAGCGTGTCTCCTCAGCTCCCCTGTGGAGCATTAGCCCTCAATACCGGCTGTGTGTGTATATGGCTCACAGTGCATATTTAGCATGGGGGTCTTGTTGGTGCATGTGTAAAAGCTGATTCACTCTCACTCACCAGCATAATTTATGTGCAGGTGACAAGCGAAGGCACCCACCGTGACCCACATCAGTACAGGGCCATAAAAAAAGAAAGGTCAAAAATTTACGACCCAAAAAAACACATTTAACGACAATACAACGGCTGCATTGTTACTCAGGCTTTATATTCAAATGTTGAAATGTATCCAAAATCATATATGTGTTACGCTGTGGAGAAGTAGATTTGAGACCTATTCAGTGCACTTTGGGCAGTGACAAAAACATCTGTGTATGAGCAGGCTATAGAAGGACTGTAAGCAACTTAACAGAGGTGCGTTTACAATGGCCCTTGTGGGACATTTGGAAAGACCATGATCAACATTCAACCTCCAGTAGGCCAAGAGACCGGCACAAGGGGCAGACACATAAAAATATCCTATTGAGAAGACTGAATAGCAGACTACTTGACATGGAAACCTCTATTATACAAACTGTGATAATGTAATTCATGTCTTCATTGTGAGCCTAATCTCCGCCAGGGCACTAAAAAACCTGCATGTTTTACGCGGAAGAGGATTTGGCTTGTTCAATTCAAATGAATGTAAAAGACCCAGCTGGAGGGGAGACCTGACTGCTGTTAGTCATTTCTGAACAGTCTGCTTGCTTGGCAAGAGGTCTCCCACTGCGCCCATCGATGTCCACACACTCGCTGCCCACCAAGCTGCACGCTCGGACCGCGTCCGTCCAGCGCACTGCCCGCTGTCTGTCTGTGGCTGTCTGTAAACACCCGCCGAACGACAACAAACACGACACCAACCAACACTTTTCATGTAAACGACGTTAGTCTTAAAACATGAGGGCACAATAGCCACACTAGGCCTACGACTGTCTAATGGATTTATTTTCCAAGTAGCCAGTAAAAACACACACCGTCATTAGACTACCTCATTGTAAAAAAAAGGAATATTGAACACAGAATGGAACCAGTAGACTGATATTTGTAACAATGGGTATTGATTTACAAAATTACTCTGTAATTACCCTGCGCTCTCTCTCTCTCTCTCTCTCTCTCTCTCTCTCTCTCTCTCTCTCTCTCTCTCTCTCTCTCTCTCTCTCTCTCTCTCTCTCTCGCTGAGGGTTTGTGGCAATGTAACATTTATCTTGGTATGATTTTGTTTTTACTTTGAAAAGTTATCCAACATCATATTATCAGCTCAATTATCTGCTGATTCTGCCCCGACCCGCGACTGCACTAACGAACAGACTCCACTTTGCGCTCCACGAGACCCTCATTCTCTGTGGGTTACGGGTCAGAGATTATGGTCAAACAATGCAACCTTACACATTGAAGCTATTGAGCCTGCACGTCATTCAGATAAAATAATTTCGAAGTCAAAATCTAAACACTAGAGGA
Organism: Engraulis encrasicolus; assembly: GCF_034702125.1. Taxonomy (NCBI): domain Eukaryota; kingdom Metazoa; phylum Chordata; class Actinopteri; order Clupeiformes; family Engraulidae; genus Engraulis; species Engraulis encrasicolus. Next base: position 14,719,814 of record NC_085868.1, on the reverse strand, counting down.
GCGCAAAATGGCAAAACGTTGGGCACATAGGCTACTTGGAGACTAGGCAACAGTATAAATCACATCTGTCTGCAAAAATGATTAAATGGCCAAAGTTGGCAGGAATAATGTGGTTGACTATTTTAGAATCGTGTTTCGTAAGGCAAAGGTAATATACCTATACGTGTATATTCCGCAAGAGAACTTTCCGAAGTGTCTAATGAAAATGCGCAGCTGGAGATGAGAGGAGGCGGACTGCGGAGCAGTGCGCTGATGCGAAACTTCCAAATTGTTTCACTGTAGGCCTACACACGTAATTAAAACATCATACACTTCACCGACTGCCCGTTAGCCCACATTAAATACAATCAATAGAAAAAATATTCCGCCTGATGAGTAGATGTGTGCCAGAGTAAAAACCGATGTTCACGAGGCATATGGGTGCATTCAATAGAGCATCCAGTTTCGTTTTCAGAACCATCCCCATAATGTTCAATGAGAATAGATGTTCCCAAACTACTGTGATTAATCCAATACATTATTTGGACACCCATATCTGTCAGAGGACCATTTTCTTTTCAAATCATCCGCAAAGCAACCGCCACGCTCTCCGCGATACGCCTGTATCGCTGAGGCAGTAGCCTATTCTCTCGCTGCCCGAGCAAACTCACTGCAGGTACGAATGGGATTTTAAACATATTAGCCTACCTTGGGCGACTCCTGTGTTCACCAAGACCGAGAGCAAAACGACAGATACGAAGGTCATTTGCGATACGAATCCCGTGTCTCCAATGTTACTTTTCGCAGTCTTCACACTTTTCCCCATCTTTGGAAGAGTCGAACTCCGCCGCCAGTCTCGCTGCTCTCAAACACTCGCGTTCAGTCGGTCCGTTGACAGCGCCTCGGAGCGAATAATACCCAACTTTCTTGTCTGGTTGAAATGAAAAGTATTGTGCAGTTAGATGTCCACACGCGTGACGAGGAGGCAAACACCGTATCACCTCAGCAAAATGAAGCGGTCAAAGAATATCCACTGCGCCGCCCTCAGCGCATCAAGGTGTGAGAGAACACTCCTTCAGTGAAAAAAAACGTTATCCCCTCAGCTTGCAAAACATACAGAGTCACCAGGTTGAATAAACTGTTTGGTCTCAGATCCCAAGTTCATGTTCAGTTTGTGTTTCTCAGATGGGTAAATCCTCGCCTCCAATAGTCGGCTACTCACTCCAACGGCTGTGAGAATCCACGGGTTCCCGATAGTGCGTATTGCGTTCTACCACACAGCCTGAGACTGAGAAATGCTTTCCCCATGCCATGCTTCTTCGACCAATCCAAATAGCCTACAACCGACTCTTGTATTTTGTGGCTACCAGAAAACCAGGTCTGGACGACGGAATGGGTGCTTCTCGTAGTGTCATTCATCGATTAGCGCCCAATTCTTATTGATGTGGTTTTATGATAATGTGTTGACCAATAACTGTCATTACATTTGACAATATGACTAGGCCTATTTTGTAGAATAAGAACGCAGCATTTTTATCTACTTTTTAAGATGTCCCTGCATTTATTGACTTCTCCATTCAATCTATCCAGTGCAAATCCAAAGCTTTTAGAAGTAGGACACCAAATCTACACAGTGGAAATGTCAAGTTATGTAGTATCAATATAGAATAATTCAGACACAAACAGAACAGAAAACAATCCTCATAGCCTACTTCAAAAAAGTACATCAAACACAATAGAACATTTTGATTTTGAAACCAAATTGTATGAATGATGAATCTCTGAGATGAGGCCTTGGTCTTGCTTTATAAATAAAACAAATCATCTCAGTCGGTTGGAATCTAATCAGGAAATTGCATTTGGTCTCCTCGCAGGGCAGCACTGATCTTAACTTGGTCATGGTAATTCCAGGAGACATGTTCTGGTCACGTAACCTAATCAATAGTGACTGGTGAGGGAAAACAGGCAAAGACTGGAACTTTTCTCCTCTTTTTTTCGGTTTGTAAATCTCCTCTAAAACACACAGGCCACACCACACCCTGAAGAATGTTACTCCATGATAAAATATCAAATTCCTGCAAAAGCCTTTTCTTGGTCTTTAATGCTTGTCAAAATAGGTAGAGAAACAAACGCAATGTCTTAAAGCACACTGGGGAATTGAATCAGTAATAAGGGCTGTGGTAAGTGATGTGGGGTTGTGTGACATATTACAATGAAATAGTCATATGGATGGCTGTTACCATGGGCACTAGGCTACAATGTCGCCCCTATAGTGGCATATTTAAGTGTAGCGCTTTTGAGCTCTGCTTCCTGAGTCCATGCTGAGACATAGACCTACATACACAATAAAGAACACAGAGTTAATTCAACACTTAAAGAGTTGATACACAAACAGTAAAGAATACAGTGTTAATGCAACACTTAAAGAGTTGATCTAACACATCTAAGTGTATTTGCTCCCAGATTACTCTCCAAGTGTTGAATGAGCATTGCATTTTCTTACTGTGTAAGGAGCCATAGCACAGTTTTTCCCTCTTTTTCTTCGCAACTCTTTTTCGAGGCAAACCCCATGTAGTTCACACACTGATAGTCACTCTTAAAGGGACCTCCTGTTTTTCATTACTTGACGTCTCAAGCAGACAGGCATTTGCATGGGCACACAATATGGCATCCGTAATCTCAAATCTAAATTCTGTCAGCTTCAATCAGCACACAAATCCCAATGTGGAGAGCGGCGCACAGCACGGCTGTGAATGGGAGGGAGAGAGAGAGAGAGAGAGAGAGAGAGAGAGAGAGAGAGAGAGAGAGAGAGAGAGAGAGAACGAGAGAGAGAATGTGAGATAAAAAAGGAGAGAATGAATGTGAGAATCACTGAGTGAGGTAGAGAGAGTGAGGGTGGAAGAAAGGGAGCAGAAAATGGAAGAAAGTCAGATATAGAAAGAGATGAGAGATAGCGAGTGAATGAGGACGAGAGAACAAGAGCGGGAATGAAAGACAGAGACAGAGAGAGAGAGAGTGTGTGTGTGCGCGCGCGCGCGCGCGTGTGTGTGTGTGTGTGTGTGTGTGTGTGTGTGTGTGTGTTTGTGTGTTTGTGTTTGTGTGTGTGTAGGTGTCTGAGAGAGCATTAGAGGGAGTAATAGAAAGAGAGAGAGAATGGGAGTGAGAGAGAGGGAGATGAGAGAGAGAGAGAGAGAGAGAGAGAGAGAGAGAGAGAGAGAGAGAAAGAGAGAGGGAGAGAGGGAGAGAACAGGAACGAGAGAGAGAGAGAGAGAGAGAGAGAGAGAGGCAGTGGCAGGGAATCTGGATGAATGACGCCCCCCACGGCTTGTGTTGACCACAGACAAGGACACACGCTGACATAATATCCTGCGCTAGGAGGAGCCATGACTGCCGCCATATGGACGCTACGGTAACAGGGCAGGGTCCCCTGATCCGCCTGCCTGAGCGCTGGCTCCAAGCCCTCTTGTCTCCTCTGTGTGTGAGAGAGAGAATGTGTGCGTGTGCGTGTGCGTGTGCGTGTGCGTGTGCGTGTGTGTGTGTGTGTGTGTGTGTGTGTGTGTGTGTGTGTGTGCGTGCGTGTGCATGTGTGTGCGGGTGTGTGTCTGAATGTGTATGATTGTATGTGTGTGTGTGTATGTATGTATGTAGCATGTATGTATGTATGTAGCCTATGTATGTATGTATGTATCTATGTATCTATGTATCTATGTATGGATATATGTATGTATGTAGGCCTACGTATTTATGTACTGTATGTATATGTATGTAGGCCAGGGCTATTCAAATGGAGGCCCTGGGGCCAGATGCAGCCCTTCAGTGGCAAGGCTCTGGCCCCCCACAAGGTCACAACAAAATGAAAACATAGGTGTGCTATCTATATATTATATTACGTTCAGCCCTTTCACTGTGGGGAATTTAATAAACTGGCCATCTGTGACTTTTAATTGAATACCCCTGATGTAGGCCATCTCTGTATGTATGTATGTATGTATGTATGTATGTATGTATGTATGTATGTATGTATGTATGTATGTATGTATGTATGTATGTATGTATGTATGTATGTATGTATGTATGTATGTATGTATGTATGTATGTATGTATGTATATATATACATACATGTACATACACGTACACATACATGTATGTAGGCCTATATGTGTACTGTATGTATGTATGTACAGTGAGTCCAATATGTATTTGATCCCTTGCTGATTGTGTTGGTTTGCCTACTAACAAAGACATGATCAGTCAATAAATGTTATGATAATATTTATTCTAATATGGAGAGACAGAATATCAAAAAGAAAATCCAGAAATTAACTGAAGAGAATATATATTAATTTATTTCCATTTCATCGAGCAAAATAAGTATTTGATCCCCTGCCAACTGATTACAGTTCCAGGCCCACAGACCAGATGGGCACTTCCGATCAACTTGTCATCTGAATTAAAGACACCTGTACATACTAACATGCATAAAAGACACATTGAATCAGCAGAATCAGTCCATAGTATGAGTGAATCAGTCACACTCCAACCTCACCAGTATGGGAAAGACCAAAGAGTGGTCAAATGATATCAGGGACACGATTTTAGACCTGGACAAAGATTAAATGTGCTGCAAATCCACAAGAAAGAGACTGGGTATTAATGACCCAGCTGTTGATGCATTTCTTCCAAAATGTGAGGAATACAAAATGACTATCCATCAGCCTGTCTGGGGTTCTATACAAGATTTGACCTTTTGTAGGGATTTGATAATCATGAGAACAGAAAGAAATCACCCTAGAGCTGTACGGGATGAACTAGGCAATGATATCAAAGCTACTGGGACCAAAATCACTGAGAAAACTACTGGTAGCACTTAATGCCACAGAGGTTTAAAATCCTGTAGTGCACACATGGGACCTCTACTTCAGAAGGAACCTGCGCAGTCCCACTTGAGGTTTGCCAACGGACATCAGACTGGTTTAGGATATGATAAGGAGGTGCTGTAGTCAGATGAAACCAAAATCAAGCTGTTTGGCATTATCACAATTCAATGTGTTTTGAGAAAGAGTACTGCTGTCTATGATCCCAAGAACACCCTCCTCACCATCATGCATGAAAGTGGTATCATTATGGTTTGAGGGTGTTTGTCTGGCCAAGGCACAGGACAACTTCACATCGTCAATGAATGGATGGAGGGAGACATGTAATGTGCAATCCTAAGTGCAAACGTCCTTCGACTCACCACTACACTGAAGGGTGGGCCATTTTTGGATCTCCCAACATGACAATAATACACAACATACAGTCAAAACAACGAAGGAGTGGCTCAATAAGAAGCATATTAAAGTCGTGAAGTGGCCTAGACAGTCTCCAAATATTAACCCTATAGTAATTCTATGGAGAGAACTGAACCTCCCATTTGACAAGCTACAGCCACAAACTATTAATGTTTTAGAGATAATGTGCAAAGAAAAATGGGCAAAAATATTTTCTACTATATGCACAAACATTGTCATTAACTAAAAGAAGCATCTAACCTCAGTGCTAGACAGCTAGGGCTTTGCCACAAAGCACTTTATCTTTTTTAGCTAGAGGGGTCAAATACTTATTTGCCTAAATTAAATACAAATAAATTAAAATATATTATTTTAAGTTATTTTCTGGAATTTCTTTTTGACATTCTGTCTCTCCATGTTTGAATACATATTATCATAAATGTATAGACTGATCATGTGTTTATTAGTGGGCGAACCGGCGAAATCAGCAACGGATCAAATACATATTGGACTCACTGTATGTATGTATGTATGTATGTATGTATGTATGTATGTATGTATGTATATAAATAGATGTACATACACGTACACATACATGTATGTAGGCCTATGTGTGTACTGTATGTATGTATGTATGTATGTATGTATGTATGTATGTATGTATGTATGTATGTATGTATGTATGTATGTATGTATGTATGTATGTATGTATGTATGTATGTATGTATGTATGTGCAGTACGTATGTATGCATTGCACGTGTGTCCATGTGTGTATGTTATACTCTTATATATGCATTAGTCTTTTACATAGACAGTGCATTCCTTGGAGACTCTAAAATACAGAAATCTATGTCTTGAATGATTCCTCAATAAAGGCCTAATTCACTCCGACAAAAACTGAGGAAGTAAAAATAGTTCTTCTTGTTCTTGGAAAATGTAGACAAGACAACGAGGAAAAGAGATGCTCCATTATTATTAAGGGTATATTCTTCACTGATTGGACTATGATTTCTGTGAAAAGAGGCCCATAGTGACAACACAGTGGTGGCATTGCCATGTGAATAATGTGCGACAGGAAATTACATTTTATCCCATTCCAACTCGGCTGCAAAAGAAACTATGAGATGAGGGTGGTGTCTAAAATAACCCGCTATCAAACAATCCAAGAAAATAGATACAGCAGTTGACAGAATTATGCTGTGACTGATGTCAGGGTGTTCTCCTTCATGACCTTTGTTCTCCTTGCCCTGAACACAGGCAGCATGGTGGACTGAATACACATTGTCAGTCAATAGAATGCTTTCATTGCTATTTTAGACATGCACAGTGAGTTTTATCCTTGTTAACATGACAAATGGGTGAAGAAAAACTAGTCCAAGTAGTTTCTTCAATTTCAGAATATTGTTTCCAGTTTCAGTGGTTCATCAATTGGTAACCAGGTGAAATACATGTATTTATTTTGCCATCATCAGTAGGCTGCAATCATAACAGGTGACTCGGAAGGAATGGAGCATCTCTCTGTAGTTCTTATGTCAATTCTGCTTTCTACCTGTCGGACTCCAAGACCAAAAACTCACTTAGTGTCACTTTCAGGCCTGTAATACAATAAAAACATTCTACCATGTTCACTTTTTAAAACATTAGATTCAACTTAACACATTCCATGTTTCCCTTGTCAGATCTTTACTATCAGTCATTAGATTGCACTGGACCTTCAAAAAGTACTGTCTCATTTGGCGCGTCTCTTACAATTTTGCGACAATGTAAGGAGCATGGATGAGCACAGTTTGTGTATTAATGTGGCCGTCCATTTTCAAAGCGTAAGCCACCAGTTGTCTGCACACATGCAATATTAAGGCAGATTACTCTGGATACAGTGTCTTTGGATCACTCTTTGCATACAGTGTCCCATAAAAAGCACAATATTCTCATTAGCTCCACAGAAGAGAGGGAAAATATTTGGTGGTGATAATTTTGCTGCTTCTTTTTTTCCCAAGCTATTTTTGGAGCAGCAGCCTCCTCCCAAGTCAGTTAGTGAGTCATTTTATTTTATTTTCTCTCCGAAAGCCACTTTGAGCTTCCCATATTTTTGTCCAGCCCTGCTGCCATAAGACCAATTATGCATAGCAAAGAAGTGCAATACATGCAAATACATATCGGCCTACTCTATATAAGGAAAATATGGGGTATGTATGTTGATAGATTTTGTATGTGAAGAACAGAATATTTATGACAGTGGTCTTGGTTGCAGGGTATTATAGGGGCAACGTTTTTAGAGAAGAGATGCGCCATACAAAGTGGCCATACAAACGTTCTTGTTGAGTTCTTCTGGACAGTCATGGGGAAGCCGTTTGCTAGGATGCCAACCTTGTTGCTTGGGGATTGCCAGATCGATTGTGGGCACTGTCAGGTGGGTGCAGCCAGCGAGTGATTAACCAGTGCTCTGTCTGTCCCATCCTGAGGCTACACTGAGCATGGTACTGTCCCGCACACTCTGGTCCCTTGGGGTGACAGTAGGCCATGGAAATAGGCTGGCTGACTGGCCATGGACTGACGCATAAATGCAATTGCCAATTGTGTGCATTGTGGTGTGCTGTGTCACAATACCAATATGAGTTTCCCAGTGGGTCTTGTGGGACTCACTTCTGTGAATTCTTATTTCAGAAACTCATCCAGTTATCCCATCCATCCAGATGTGAGTGAGTGAGAGGTGCTGCTGTGAGAGCTGAGTCACTGTGAGCAGCAGCATTGTGTTGTTGTAGTGGCCGGGGCAGTCAGGTGTAGGGGGATAAGCTGACCTCAGAGCAACGGCTAATCCTTTAGGGGTCAGTGGCTATCTGCAATCTCGGTATCTATGAGACAAGACAACAGGACACCCACAATCTCAGACTCCCCCGCTCCCCAACCCCCCAACCCCCTTCTCTCCATTCCCCACTCGCCTATACTCTGTCTCTCTTCTCTCTTTCTCTCTCTCTCTCTCTCTCACACACACACACACACACACCACACACACACACACACACACACACACACACACACACACACACACACACACACACACACACACAGAGAGAGAGAGAGAGAGAGAGAGAGAGAGAGAGAGAGAGAGAGAGAGAGAGAGAGAGAGAGAGAGAGAGTTTGGCTAAGTACTCCTCGAAGTCAATACAATTATGAGCATAAGAGGCCACGAAGCCTGTGCAGAGAATCAATGCTGAAGGGCCTAAATATCATGTTAGCATAATCTCTAGATTATTTGTAAATCCAGGCCTTAACCAGATCACTTTGTGCTGCTGGTGAAGAACATCCATACCCCAAGATGTTCAGAGGGCAGCTGAAGACTGGTCCAAGATGATGACGACCCAGGAAATGTTGCATGTGTCTTCAAAACATCTTTCAGTCGGAGTTGCAGTGTGCAGACTTCTACTACAGTATCTCTTTGGTAGATACCCCTTGTCCTGCACCTAGCCTCAGTGGGGTGAGATGTGCATGCTTTACTTTTCTGGTGGACAAAGATATAGGCCAGTTGCCTGGTCTCACCATTCCAACAGGAAGGAAACATTGCAGATTACCAGATAATCAAACGACCACTTTGCGTTAGCAATACCCACTCTGTTGTCTCCACCATCCTGCCAGAGTCCACCTCACAGCTTCAGAAAGAGGCGTGGGGGGGAGGGGGGGGGGTGGTGAAAGGCAGCCGGGGTCATTTCCCAGCCCTACCCCATCACTCTCTCACAATCGTTTCCTGTCTCCTCTCATATTGTCCTGTCATAATAAAGGCCAAAACGCCCCAAAAGTACTTTAGAAAGAGGCGTGAACAGGGCTAGCCTTGCTCCCCAGGCAAAAGTATTTTTTGGCCATTATAGGCAGGTTTATGTGGTTTAGGCCAGGTTGTACCATACCCTCTTAGGCCTAGAGTGGAAATACACTGCTCCAAAAAATAGAGGAAACACCAGAATAACACCATGCCACTCCAAGTCATAATAGTCCAGCAGTTAACTGTCAAAATAGCCCAGAATAGTTCACTTTGGTATGCAAGCATGAAAATTGGCACGGATGTTCATTAGAATGTACTCTATCAGCTCAGGGCGTTGGCCACGCAAAAATCCAAGATGGCCGCCATTTTTCAAGATGGCCACCTTCTCCACTTCTAAATAAGTCTAAGAATAGTTAAATTAGTGATGCAAGCATGTAATTTGGCAAAATTGTTCATTTGAATGTACTTTTTCAAAATATGGTGTTGGCCACGCAAAATCCAAGATGGCCACCATTTTTCAAGATGGCAACCCTTGCCACTCGCAAATAAGTCTAAGAATAGTTAAATTAGTGATGCAATCATGTAATTTGGCAGAAATGTGTCTTTGTATGTACTTTAAAAAAAAATGGTGTTGGATACACAAAATTCAAGATGGCTGCCATTTTTCAAGATGGCCACCCTTTATGATGCAGAGAGAGAGAGAGACAGCACTTTCGCTCATAAACCCCAAACAATTGGTGCCTTCTTGGCAGCCTCCAGAGCTGGTCTGTGAATGTGAGAATGAGTATGTGCTCCACAAAGGCAAAGTGCAGAAGGTATTACTAGTGGAGTCTGTAAAGGTTTTACCATTACGGAAGTGATAAAATCACCAAACTTTGCATAGTGTGTCTTTAGGGTATTAAGCTGTAATTCTAGCCTAGGAGCCATCGGGAAAAAAAAAAAATTCTACCATGTCATATACAATGTCATGTTGTGTAATGCATTACATTGTTAGTACATGACATTATACTTAGCTGACAATGTTAATATAGTCCCAAGCCCAGCAGAGATGAAGCAATGGCAGTTGTAGCCTGCTTGACAGATTGATGAAACTACAAAAATGTACATAGTGTGAAAGTATGTGTGATCACTGTTGGGAAAGTTACTCAAAAACTGTAATGCACTACTTATTACATGTTACTGTCATTTAAAAGTAATGCCTTACATTACAACATTACTTTTTTTTTTAAAGTAAGGCATTACACTACTTTTGCATTACTTTTAGTTACTTTAGCCAAAATGACTGGAAATAAGGATTTGGCAATCTACAGTGCAAATCTATGAGGTGGCATGACTTTCACCTGCCATCCACAAGTCGTTTTGGAAGCCTGCAGACTGAAAACCAACATTTTCAGGAATTGCATCTTACCCACATACAATAAGGCCTAAGAAAAATAAAAGTTTGGTTCCGGTTGGTTGTCAGGTTTGGTCATCGTCCGGTCAGATTTTTTTTTAAATTTCCAATTTTGTTTATGTCCGACCCCCCACATGAGCCAGATTTTGTCATAAACGTTGTTGAACAATGCCAAGGACGATAGTGGAGTTGAGGCTTGATAAGTACAGCTGAAGCTACAATGAAATATAATAAGCATTAATGAGCCAAGAGGCCTATAATATTTTATTTATATTTTTATTAAATTGATTTATTTCAATTTTAGTGATGTTTATTTGAACAAAAGTGAGGGGGGTGCAACGTACTCATCCCCCCCGTCGGATAGCCTACCCTGCCGTGTCCCTGTCTCGTGCGAATGGGATGCATCCCCTCCTTTCCTGACTAATTTGGTGGTGCTATGGCACCTCTTCAAATCGTCAAATTGTTTGTAGGCTTCTGTTTTTCGACGTGGAAAGCGGTTTGGGTTTCAAGTACAGTGTGCATTTAACTTAAATGTTCTTGGTGTCCTTATTTTCAATGGAGTGAAAGTAGTGGGCATATACATCTTGAAAACGAGCAAGCTGGATCTTCTGGATCGGTCATCCTTTGTCAGCCTGCCATTTCGAGAGACGAAGCGTGAAAGAGGAAGCAATGTTCTGCGTGAAACTTTAAAATCTCTGCGCGGACGTAGGCTATCGTAGGCAATAGCTGATCTCGCGGTGATCCGCGAACATTGTATAAAGAAAACAAAATACCCACACAAAATGTAGGTGAAAATGTGCAAGTTGTAATGTGCAAGTTACTTGCATTGTAACGAGGACATGTTACAGTTTTTTTCCCCTGTAATCAGTTACATTACTGCGTTACTCAAAAAGGTAATGCATTACAGTAATTAGTTACTTTTGTAACGAGTTAATCCCAACACTGTGTGTGATAGTGGGCATACTGTGCTTACATGCTTGGCAGCAAATGTAACATTGTGAACGATTTGAGAAGATTCTTGGTTTGAATTAAAATGAGTATTTCCCATACAGCATTAACAGATATTTTGTATTTGTTTGACAGAGGGTAAAGGACAGGATCTCTCCATATGTATGAAGAACCCATAAGATCACCTAATTCAACATTTTCACAAGTAGCATTGTGCACATAGTGAGTGCACTTCAGTCATCTTTAGAATGGTATTACAGATTACTCAATATAGGCCTACATGTAGGCCACAGTATGTCTTCAGTTCAAATTAAATGGAAATCATCTCTAAGTAGGTGTTGAGTAAGTACAGAGGTAAATTGTTTTTTTTCTAAGTCTTCACCTAGTACTTGTGTCACAAGTTGTATTACAGTTAGCTCAATAATCATTGAGTACTTCAATTGCTACTTCACAACTGACAGCTGATGGACAACATGTACCATAGGTCTTTGCCACCCTTACCCATAGGAGAAATATCTATATAAAACAACAGTTCTCATATGGTATATACTATAAAAGTAAATCATTACTGGTACTCATTACTCATTTTCTTGATATGCAAGGCACACAAATAGTCTGGGAGGAAGGATAGTCTACCATAGATTGTGAGTGGTAATAGTAACACAACTCATTCCCACTACACCATTTTGCATCATATTGTACATGACCTCAGAAGGCTCCACATGTTTCAGTTCTACTATGTAGTTGTACAGTGCAGTGCAGTGCAGTGCAGTACAGTACAGTACAGTACAGTACAGTACAGTACAGTACAGTACAGTACAGTAGCATACAGTACGGTGCAGAATAGTAAAGTACAGTACAGTACAGTACAGTCGCATGCAGTACGGTGCAGTACAGTACAATAGCATACAGTACGGTGCAGTACAGTACAGTACAGTTTGGTATATCACATTGCAGTACAGTTCAGTACAGTAGAATACAGTACGGTGCAGTACAGTACAGTATGCTGTATCACATTACAGTACAGTACAGTAGCATACAGTACGGTACAGTAGAGTACAGTGGGCCTACAGTACAGTATGGTATATCACATACAGTACAGTACAGTACAGTCCAGTACAGTACAATACAGAACAGTACAGTATATCACAGTACAGTACAGTAGAGTACAGTACAGTACAGTAGCATACAGTACAGTGCAGTAGAGTACAGTACCGTACAGTATATAACATTACAGTACAGTACAGTACAGTATAGCAGAGTACACTACACCACAGTACAGTAGAGTACAGTATCTTGATGACGTTTCGGCTAATTTGACAGGTGTATCCCTCCAAAGTCAATGGGATTTCCACATGTTGTTGTTTAAAGTTTTTGAAAGACTTTTTGAGTGTGTGAGAGAAGTAAGCCAGGCTGACATGTTTTAAACAAAGGACCACACCCACAAATAAAAAATAATGAGCAATCAATAAATCAAGTGGTTAGGTAGCCAACATATCATCTAGGTTAAAGGCCAAAGTAGAACATAAAACAGACATGTTACCATTTTGCATATGTCAATATACTGTATGTATGGTGTATTGTATATTGATTATTCATACTTTCCTAAGCATAGAGGCCCCCATCACTCCATAGTATACTAGGACTTGAGATATACATATCTGAACACAAATCAATATATATTTTAATTTGTAATGACCTTATAGAGGTAGATAATCCAAGCTGTCACTGACACTTGATATGCACATGTATTCACTTGATTGATATGAAAATTGAATATTTCAGTTGGGCTCCTAGGCTTAAATCATTGATCAAAAATTGATCATTGATCAGAAATTCTTTCTGGTGAACATTTGTGCCAAATTGCATGATTCTATCCCTAATTTAACTCTTCTTGGCCTTATTTACAAGTTGCGAGGTAGCCATCTTGAAAAATGGCAGCCATCTTGGATTTTGAGTGGCCAATGCTCTTTTGTGAAAGGGTGCATTCTAATGAACATTTGTGCCTAATTGTATGATTGTATCATTAATTTAACTATTCTTAGCCTTATTTACAAGTGAACAGGGTGGCCATCTTGAAAAATGGCGGCCATCTTGGATTTTGAGTGGCCAATGCTCTTTCGTGAAAGAGTGCATTCTAATGAACATTTGTGCCTAATTGTATGATTGTATCATTAATTTAACTATTCTTAGCCTTATTTACAAGTGAACAGGGTGGCCATCTTGAAAAATGGCGGCCATCTTGGATTTTGAGTGGCCAATGCTCTTTTGTGAAAGAGTGCATTCTAATGAACATTTGTGCCAAATTGTGTGATTGTATCATTAATTTAACTCTTCTTAGCCTTATTTACAAGTGAACAGGGTGGCCATCTTGAAAAATGGCCGCCATTTTGGATTTTTGCGTGGCCAACGCCCTTAGCTGAAAGAGTACATTCTAATGAACCTCTGTGCCAATTTCTATGCTTGCATACCAAAGTGAACTATTTTTGGTCTTATTTGCTCCGCTAATACAATACCGTGATACCTGCCTGTCCAGTTAGGACGCAACACTCATTGTGAATCCATGCCAAATGTTGTTCACATTTAACAAGCAATCGGAAAAAAATGAGAGGTAATAGCCAAAATGTGTGTATTTCAAGCACATGGTGAAGTGATATACCTGGTTAAATTAATCTACAGAAAATAGTAAACCTGCGCGGTAAGAGGGGCAGTACATGTATACATTTTACTCTGACAACGTACATTTACAGGCATACAGTCATTATTTATGTAAGAGAAAGAGGACTTGTGCCTCTTCAATTATCGGATTTTCACTGCCTCCTGGCCTGGTTTCATCCTGAACCACTTTCTTGGAATAACGATCCTGAACAATAACACAGAATATGTAACAAAGCATGGTAGTGGACGATGGCGTTTCTCAGTTCAAACCTCACTTAACATCAAAGATGAAAGTGTTGTTTTCCTGCCAGTCAACGATATCCGAAAAAAAATACTAAACAGCATTGTGTACAGGGACTTCTGACCTTTGGAACACATAACATTAATCAATTTCAGAGATGTTGACGTGAAAAAAATAGGGGACGTTTTGTGTGTGTGTGTGTGTGTGTGTGTGTGTGTGTGTGTGTGTGTGTGTGTGTGTGTGTGTGTGTGTGTGTGTGTGTGTGTGTGTGTGTGTGTGTGTGTGTGTGTGTGTGTGTGCGTGTGTGTGCCTATTATCAAAGGCCACAGGCAATTACAGTAGCCTACTGAAAGTGCAGAGTAAAATACCCCCTTTGTTCTGCAGCATCCAAAAGCCTTACTACTGTATGGTTCATTGCTGAGTTTTTTACTTTTAAAAATAGTTGAGACATAGAAAAGCGGAGCAAAGGTCAGCCGTTTGAATCTAGGACACCTTGCTGAAAACACAGAGAGAGAGACTCCCACTATATTCTGCCGCCTACTGTGCCTGCAAGGGCTCTCCGTAGCCCCATAATGCACGTGTTCCACCAGTGGAACACTTTACAGTTTTTCTTGATTGCTTTAACACAAATTTCTCACACAAAGTCATCATGATCACTATTTCAACAAAGCAAAAGACACGTTGTGCATATGTGTTAACACATTCTTGTTGACTTGACATATTTCCCATTCATATAACACAGTTTTTGCTAAACAGTTAACCTATGTGCCATATAAGTAGTGCACATTTCATTGTTTAAGCTCTGATAACATTACAGAAAAATCTACTCCTGACTTTTAGAAATTACCGTCAGTTGTGTGAACACACCAGAGCACCTATTTGACGCTCCTTCTCAAAAATCTTAATTTAGCAATCAGTCTTCATACACAGAGTCTTCTTGTTTGTTCTTGGCATGGAGTTCTTTTGCAAATTTACTGGAAGTGCATTCTCGTACTGCAACATCATATTTTACTTTACACATATTTTCTGTAATACCGTTATCAGTCATTAGTACATTTTTGATTACAGTAAAAAAAAAAAAAGGAAAACAAACAAACAAACAAAAACTACATCAAAGCATTCTGATTATCAATCCAGTTCTTTGCAATAAGACATTATTGTTACACGGACCCACTACCTAGCCTACTGACAATTTTACATATGAAAAGACACACAACTCAAATCTTTATGCAAAGCATTTACTGGGCATGCTATCTCTCAGTCAGTAGATCCTGATCAAGCAGAGTCAGTGGCTAAGTAAAAGAAACAACAATGGAACTGGCTTGAATGTTATGTAATTGACAACAGTGTTAAATAACGGCAAATTGTGTCAACATGATAGCCGTGTTTTGGATTTTTACGACCATTGTGTAATGACTGACTGGGAGTGTTCATACACTGCTATGCAGTGTGTATTTGACAGAAGACAGAGTTTGCTTTCATTGCATATGTTAAATATTTTGGAAACGTAGTAGCCTTTTGCAAACAAAGATGTCGTGTTTGGAGAATCGGTTTAACTAGTTAGCCCATTGCGTGAACTGGTATGAAAATGTGCTTTTTGGAGTGACAACTGTGTCAAAGCAATCAAGAAAAACTGTAATAGAAACTGAAAAGTTAAAGGGACACTGTGCAGGAAATGGTCAAAAAAGGTACTGCGACTATGCTGCTCATTGAAAACGGGCTGCCTATTGCCAAATTTGATCTTTACATGAAAGTTTACTAAGTAATAAACAAATATTTTCTCGTATGGTCCAAGTACAGTCATTTTTGCAGCTAAAAATGGCTATTTTTGGAAATTCAAAATGGCGGACCATGGAGAAGATCCCCCTTTTCATGTATGAAAAGTGCAATTTTTCCAGTCATAATGAATACTTGGAATTTGATGCTGGTGTTAAGTATTCATGGAAAAGGTAACATTAGTGAATGGGCAGCATGAATTCTGGAAATAAACAACTAAATATCTCACACAGTGTCCCGTTAACTACCAAAGCACTACATCTCTGATACTACCATGACATAACACAATAATTTTAGTAATGCACTTCGACCTGGTCATTGCCATTCTGGTAACAGCAAATTTATAAATTTATAACGCTGTGTCTAAAGAAAAAGTTAAAGAAAAAGAAAAAAAAACACCAGTCTTGTGCTTCTAAAGCAAGTATGTGCAGTCAGATGCACGCTATAGCGTGCGTAATGCA
>NC_085868.1:14693332-14695832 GCF_034702125.1 Engraulis encrasicolus | reverse complement strand
AGCAGCCGAGGAGCAGACAAGCATCCACCAGCCTGCACCGCAGTGCAGTCAAACGCAAGACGAGTGGATCTTCACTGAGACGACAGAGAGGGAGAGAGAGAGAGAGAGAGAGGAGCAGACTGCAAGAAATGTGTTCCCATGAATGTTTATGTAATGCTCATATGTTGTCATATACCGTTCTCACGCACTGCAGTCTACGTAACGCAACTCGAGAGAATCTTCACAGAAGCACAGCTACAAATGACAGAGAGAGAGAGAGAGAGAGAGAGAGAGAGAGAGAGAGAGAGAGAGAGAGAGAGAGAGAGAGAGAGAGAGAGAGAGAGTCACAAATGCAAGACAGAAGAACCAGCTAGGCATTGTTAATATACTGTATACCCAAGTCAGAACAGAATGCTAGATGTTCATACAGTATGGGCTACCATACAGACAGCATACACAGGGCTGGACTGGTCATCTGGAATACAGGGCATTTTCCCGGTGGGCCAACAGTCATCAGGGGCTGATGTTTTTCTGTTTTCTTTTTGTTTTTCTTTCCAACTTTCCCTAAGAGGGAATAATTGTAGTTTGGGGGTGAGGGGCCGGTCTACTGTATATGCCAAAAATGCCAGGGCTGTTTTGTGATCCCAGTCCAGCGCTGAACAGACAGAAAGGCGCACATGCAACACAGACCCAGCTAGGAGTAGATCATATGTCCTCATAGGCGCATATTGCCACCAGGCCAGGCAGGCAGCTGCTTGGGGCCCCCAAGCCCTTCGATAGTGACCACACTTACCACAGCCCACACCTTACCACAGTAGTGGCGATTTTTTTTCAAATGTTCATTCTCTTGCATTTTTGCTTGGGGCCCCACCTGACACTAGAATCGTATGTCCTGCTGTACCCAAGCACAAATAGACTACACGCAATGTCTTCCCAAGAATAGTCACATACAGTACTCATCACACACACTCCATATACTATAATCAAATACAGTACTCATCACACGCAAGAGACACACAGAGTCAAAAAACAGAGTTACGAAAATGCAAGACAGAAACAGCTAGGACTAGGGTTTTTAATACATAGCCTACTGTACTCAAGCAAGAACAGATTACAAGAAATGAAGGGTTCCGATGCAAAACCCCCTAAGTGCCTTTTCAGAAAATAATCTTAATTCATTTTTATTTAATACAAAGCTATCAAAATTGCACATTTTTTAAATTTTATTTATGTAATATAACTATTTATATATATTATCAAGTACATGAATGTAAACCAAACCAACAACGGGGTTCTCTAAAAATATAGAAGTGCAGGTCTTCAGAAATGGAGTTAGGGGGTTTTGCATCTGAACTCTTCAAATGCTCACGCTGTAGACCATACACTTCACAAACAGCAGGCTGACACGCACATCGAGACAAAAGACAGAGATTCGCAAAATGCAAGGCAGAACCAGCTGGTATATGGTTGATATATACCCAAGACGAATGTTCTGTGCATATCATCCACAGAAAAAGACAAGAGATGCGCAAATGCAAAACAGCCCCATCTAGGAATAGTACATTTAAACCAAAGTCTGTACAGACAACAAAGAAGGGGGTTGAAAGAATGTGTTCCCATGGATGTTCATACTGTACTGCGCACATCATAATCAAAAGAGCCCACAGTAGCAGAGCCTAATACACACAGTAGATGAAGAGTGGGAGCAAGCAAAGATGTATCATACACGACAGAACCAGATGGAGAAAATGCACGGGCCTACACATGACTGTTCACAAATTTTACACTACACATCAGGGCTTGACATTGCCGACAGCCTAGGGGAGGACAAACGGGTCAATTGTCCTGGGCCCATTACATTGTATATGTGGGGGATCTTTCAGATGATTTTGACCTGGGCCCAGTCAAATCTGTCAGTGCCCCAGTTTGTATATACTCTGCACAACCACTGTACACAACAAGCGTAAAAAGGGGAAGCAATCACAAGAGAAGACAGAGATGCAAGCGGGGATGCAATCCAGAACCAACTATGAGAAACGTGCATGCTCAAGGAGAAACCACAATCAGAGACCGTAACACAGAGAGAGTGGGAGAGGATGTACGCCAGAACCAGTGGTTAGATACTTAATGCATACCCACGAATGTTCACATACTTTTACAAGTGCACATTAGAGATGTTCGATATTGGCTTTCTTGCCGATATCCGGTATGCCGATATTGTCCAAGGCTCAATTTTCGATTCTGATATCGGCCGATACCGATGCCGATATATGTGGGTTATTTTTCCTCATAACCAATTTTAGGTAACATTACAAATCTGCTGTTGTGGAACAAAATATGCTTAATATTATTGTAATGCCCCACTAGATGCATTCTCGAATGCAACAAAGCTTTCCAAATATTAACATTGTCTGTGCAAAATAGAAAAATAATTAAGGAGAAAGGTGTACATCATTATTATATCTGTTTAGATGGGTCAAAAATCCGATACCGATATTGACCGATATTACATTTTATGCTA
>NC_085868.1:14680832-14683332 GCF_034702125.1 Engraulis encrasicolus | reverse complement strand
GAGTCATCTAACTAAAAGAAGAACAATAAAGCCATGCTTTTCTGTGTCGGTCGTAGAAACATAAAGAAGAGAAACGCCCCACGCCAGTGAGTTGTGCGAGCGCATACAAAATCAAGTCAAGACTATTGGTGTGGCGGCTTTTACAGTTTTTCTCGATTGCCTGCACACAAGTTCTGGTACTTCACACACAATTCTCGGAACATCTCACCCATTTCCCAACTCCCCTAACCAATGTCACTGAACACTAAACACAATTCCTACTTAACACTCAAATTCCAGTTTTAAAACACACTCTTTTCACACCATTACACACAATTCTCTGAATTACACTCAATTTTCATAAAGAAAAACACTGGGTTTCTCATGGAACACACTGTCATTCACAACACTACAATCAACTGCAACTATGTTCACTTCCTCATCACATGGGCAAACTCTCTTCATACCGGTTTACAATCTGAAATCATTACCCCATAAGGACACACATTGCATGTCATATTGATGAAAAATGAGTGGATGCAAGGAGAAAACCCATTTGTTTAGTTTTTGAACTCAAAAATATGTTATACAAGACATAACTTTCATGTGGTTACCCAATATTTTACAATACATTAGTGCAATTTTTAAATATTTTTTAAAATATGTAAAATATATACACGTCTGTGTACTCCGAGTCTAAAAACAATATTTCAGTATTTTACTACAGAAAAATACCCTCTTTAGTAAGTAGAACACTGAAGAAAATAAGTTTCTACTGTGTTTCAAGTTGAGTATAGAGGTTTTTTTTTTCATAGCAATAGGCTATACAGTAATGTAATGGGTTTTTTGTACTGCCAAATAGGCAGTGGGGTTTATCTTTGTGTTATTTTTGTGAAAAAGACATACAAATCTTTCTGTTTCTGTTTGTGTGTTGTGGGAATGAAGTTTTTCCAACTTATGTCACAGTATCCATGCAATCCAGAACAAAAAAAAGCCCAAGTTACTGGGAGAAATTAGTTTTACCCTGTGCCCAACAGTGTTTTAATGGGTCTGCAAATGTGTATTGTAGTGACTGTCTGTTTGTGTCATTTGACGACAAAATGAGGTTTTTAGAAGAGAGTACATTGTTTTGAAACAAGACGTGCATTTTTCAGAGGTAGTGAAGAGTTTGGCCCGTTGTGTGTGAGGTTTGGAGATTTGTGTGTAGAGTTTTGAGAATTCGAAGACCGATTCCGAAAATTGTGTGTAGGCAATCGAGAAAAACTGTAAGAGCCTGGACATGGTGAATGCCATTTGCTTCCTATCATGTTACAATGGCAATGGCATATGCTTTCAAATGGGGCTCTTCTCTTCTCTTCTCTTCTCTTCTCTTCTCTTCTCTTCTCTTCTCTTCTCTTCTCTTCTCCTCTCCTCTCCTCTCCTCTCCTCTCCTCTCCTCTCTTCTCTTCTCTCCTCTTTTCTTTTTCTGTTCTTTTCTTTTCTTTTCTTTTCTTCTCTTTTCTTCTCTTCTCTTATCTTCTCTTCTTTTCTCTTCTCTTCTCTTCGGGGTGGCGCTGTGGATCAAAACCAATCGAATTACTGCAAGCGCAGCAAGTTAGGTCAAGTAAGGGGACGGGTGGGAACTGATGGTGGTGAGGGTAGGTTGAGTGGGGGGATTGTGAGGGCGAAGGAGGAAAAGAGAGAAAGAAACAGAGAGAGAGAGAGAGAGAGAGAGAGAGAGAGGGAGAGAGAGAGAGATCAGTGGATTGAGAAAGAGAGGATGGGTGGAGGGGTGTTGGTTGAGCATTGAAGAGGGGTGCATGTGTGAGAGAGAGAGAGATAGAGAGAGAGAGAGAGAGAGAGAGAGAGAGAGAGAGAGAGAGAGAGAGAGAGAGAGAGAGAGAGAGAGAGAGAGAGAGAGAGAGAGAGAGAGAGAGAGGGAGAGAGAGAGTGTGTGTAAGAGAGAGTGAGTGAGTAAACGAGCGGGGGAAAGAAGGAGAGAAGAGGAGAGGAGAGGAATGAAATCAGTCATGTGTGATAGCGTGATAACCGCTTCTCATGCAAGGAATTACCTGTTTATCTCATTAATTGAGTCTAGCTTGAGGGGAACAATATGCAAACCAAGCAGCAGACATGAAATTTAAATATCTTCTCCTCCCATTAATTGTCTCTCCTCTCCTCCTTCTCTCCCTTCATCTCCCTCTCCTCTCTCTCTCTCCTCTCTCTCTCTATCCCTCTCTTTCTACCTTCTCTGCTCACTCAGTGGATTAATTGTCTCTCCTTCTCCATCCTTCATTCCTCTCTCTCTCTCTCTCTCTCTCTCTCTCTCTGTGAAATGGGTGATCTTGCACCACTGTTGCAGCTGTAACGCCACCATACAGCACAGACAGTATAGCAGCCATATGCTTTAATGACTTGCCACACACAGCACTAAACTGAGAACAGGCTTCCTTCTTCACAGAAGAGCACTTCTCTCCAGCACATCTTCCACACTACTCCAGAACTTCCAATCTTTCACTTTCCGACCAACCCAATCAACCCG
>NC_085868.1:14668332-14670832 GCF_034702125.1 Engraulis encrasicolus | reverse complement strand
AACTGATTACAGTTCCGGGCCCACAGACCAGATGGGCACTTCCGATCAACTTGTCATCTGAATTAAAGACACCTGTGCATACTAACATGCATAAAAGACACATTGAATCAGCAGAATCAGTCCATAGTATGAGTGAATCAGTCACACTCCAACCTCACCAGCACGGGAAAGACCAAAGAGCGGTCAAATGATATCAGGGACATGAATTTAGACCTGAACAAGATTAAATGGGCTGCAAAGCCACAAGAAAGAGATTGGGTATTAATGACCCAGCTATTGACGCATTTCTTCCAAAATGTGAGGAATACAAAACGACTATCCATCAGGCTTTCTGGGGTTCTAAACAAGATTTGACCTTTTGTAGGGATTTGATAATCATGAGAACAGAAAGAAAGCACCCTAGACCTATACGGGATGAACTAGGCAATGATATCAAAGCTACTGGGACCAAAATCACGGAGAAAACTACTGGTAGCACTTAATGCCACAGAGGAAAAAAATCCTGTAGTGCACACATGGTACCTCTACTTCAGACGGAACCTGTTCAGTCCCACATTGAAGTTTGCCAACGGACATCAGGATATGATAAGGAGGTGCTGTAGTCAGATGAAACCAAAATCAAGCTGTTTGGCATTAACACAATTCAATGTGTTTTGAGAAAGAGTACTGCTGTCTATGATCCCAAGAACACCCTCCTCACCATCATGTAGTAGTATCATTATGGTTTGAGGGTGTTTATCTGGCCAAGGCACAGGACAACTTCACATCGTCAACGAATGGATGGAGGAAGACATGTAATGTGCAATCCTGAGTGCAAACATCCTTCCCCCCACCACTACACTGAAGGGTGGGCCACTTTTGGATCTCCCAACATAACAATAATACACAACATACAGTCAAAGCAACGAAGGGGTGGCTCAATAAGAAGCATATTAAAGTCGTGAAGTGGCCTAGAAAGTCTCCAAATATTAACCCTATAGTAATTCTATGGAGAGAACTGAACCTCCCAAGCTACAGCCACAAACTATTAATGTTTTAGAGATAATCTGCAAAGAAAAATGGGCAAAAATATTTTCTACTATATGCACAAACATTGTCATCAACTAAAAGAAGCATCTGACCTCAGTGCTAGAAAACTAGGGCTTTGCCACAAAGCACTTTATCTTCTTTAGCTAGAGGGGTCAAATACTTATTTGCCTACATTAAATACAAATAAATTAAAATATATTATTTTAAGTTATTTTCTGGAATTTCTTTTTGATATTCTGTCTCTCCATGTTTGAATACATATTATCATAAATTTATAGACTGATCATGTCTTTATTAGTGGGCAAACCGGCAAAATCAGCAAGGGATCAAATACATATTGGACTCACTGTAAGTACAGCCCTACCGTGGCCTAACAGTAGGGCACTGGCTCAATACGCCGGCAACCCGGGTTCAATTCCAGCCAGGGTCATTTGACGATCCTTCCCCATCTCTCTCTCCCTTCTCATTTCCTGTCGCTCCTCCACTGTCCTGTCATAGAAATAAAGGCAAAAAAGGCCCTAAAAAGTAGTATGAGGTGCCCATTTGGCAATATATCATCAATCATATACCTCACACATGCACTTGAAAAATGTATTTGCATTTGCGAGAAGACATATTGTATGAAGGCCTATAAAATGACTGCATGTGTAAGCTTTTATCGATGCGATGCCTACAAGGGGGCCCCTCCGAGTACTATCCTTAAAACATGTTTGGAAAACGCAGCCCTAAATAGTGAATACAAAGCTCAAATAAATAGGCTACTGGAGGTGGACGGATTGAATGAAGCCGTGGAGGAGAGGAAAAAAGACCAAAAAAGAAAAAAGTAACAGCTCCCATGCTTAGGCGCTCAGGTTCGGATGTTGGAACAGTAGGAAGTTTAGCAGGCAGGCAGCTCATGCCAAGTGCGTTTGAAACAAATCCTCCCTTGTTGACGAATAGGGATATAAAAAGTAGACATAGGTACCTACGCAAAGAGACGTGTTAAGCCCGACTGTGATACTCATTGTAAAGTGGTGCTTTTTAAAAAAAGAGAGAATATTTTTTTCCGTTTATAATAATTCCTGCCAGGCTATGACTGTGATGATTCTGCATTGGCTCTATCATCTGAAAATACTCTTAGCCCACTTTTGTCTGTCTCACTGCGGCAGACATTAAGAGAGAAACGGCTTAAAAAAGAGATGAAAGTGAGGATCAGGCTCTCATTATTTCTTTCTTTCCCCCTTACCCATCTCCTTCTCTCTCTCTCTCTCTCTCTCTCTCTCTCTCTCTCTCTCTCTCTCCCTCCCCCCTTATTGTACTGCTCTGCTTTGTTGCAAAAACACTTAGAATGAAACAAGACAAAAGTCACTTCTCTACCCGCGTGCAGTTACTGTACATGCACATGTGCAACTCATTCCCATCATTCTGAGTCTCGTACACATGCGCGGGCGCACACACACACACACACACACACACATATGCACACACACAC
>NC_085868.1:14645832-14660832 GCF_034702125.1 Engraulis encrasicolus | reverse complement strand
GTAAGTCGCTTTGGATAAAAAGTGTCAGCTAAGTGTAATGCATGCCAATTTGCCTAGTGGATGTTAAATCTTATTAGCCAAACATACGCTTACTGTTCCTGAAAGTGACTTGCAAGTTTTCCTTTGTACCAGCCAAACTGAATTTTCACCAGCACGCATGCACGCATGCACGCATGCACGCACGTGCGCACGCACGCGTGCACACACACACACATGCACACACATGCACACACACGCACACCAAGACACACACACACACACACACACACACACACACATACACACACACATACACACAGACACACCAGCATCACCCGCCACAAGCATCATAGCAGTTCCTCTCTCCTTTACTTCTCTGCACCCATCCTCCAACCCCAACCTCATAGTAAAACGATGAGTAAACCATAGTCAGGAACCACAGGTTTCATGGTTACCCAAAAAACACATGGATAAGCCATAGTAATACTAAGGTACTTAGAGTACTTAGAGTAACCATGACATACCATGGTAAAACCATGGTTACTGCAAGAAAACCATGGTCGATTTTCATAAGGGTTCCACTGCTCCTCTGCGTCCATCCTCTAAAAATCGCACCCAACCCATCTCGATTACCCTTCCTCTAACCCCCAGCACCCAACTCACTTGACTGTGCAAGGGCCAAAACATACCAAGGCGGAACGGAACGGTCGCGGGACGAACGCGGTCTTTCTGCTTAGTTTCGGCCGGTGTGTTTTTCTCTGCCTTTCACACTGACAGCGTCGGCGTGTGCGGCCAGTCCTGTTCAAAAAAACCCACAGCTAAAGCTAGCGTGCTACTTTGCCATTCATTTGAATGAGACACCGCCGGTCACCGGCGTGAAAAATATGCGCGAGTTCTATTTTCCAAATGCAGCGCGGTGCAGAGCCGGCTCCCGCGCCGCTGACGCCCGACTACCGCCGTTTGGTGTGTAAGGACAGATATGTTTCAATGTATTTTCACCGACGCCAGTAAAAAACGCGGCCGTTCCGCGATGCTTTACCGCCCTGGTGTGTAAGACCCCTAAGCATCCCTCTCAACACACCAACACCCTTGAGTACCATCCTACTCGTTAGCACCCCTCCTCTCTGGCCTCTCTGCACCCCGCCCTCTGTAGCTACCTACGCCATCCCCTTCTCCCTCTCCCTTCTACAGCCTTTTCCCCTTTCACTTTTGTTTTGTGCATCAGCTGTTGCCATACCCACCTTCTCTCGCTCCCTCTGTCTCTCTCTGTCTCTCTCACTCACACACACACACACACACACACACACACACACACACACACACACGCACGCACGGACGCACACACACACACACACACACACACACACACACACACACACACACACACACACACACACACACACACACACACACACACACGCACACACACACCATCACTTCCATCCCTTTCCGTCCAATCTTCAAGCAAACATAATAAGCAAGTCTGGATGCACTGTCAGTCAGTCAGCACAGCAGTGAGTATGTGTACACGCTGGCACCTTTACCCAGCACTCACTCAGACACACACACACACACAGGAATGCACACGCACACACACAAACACACACACACTTACACACACACACACACACACACTTACACACACATGAGCTGCGCACACACACATGCACGCACGCACACGTACCTGCACGCATGCACGCACACACACATGCACGCACACACACACACACGCACATGCACGCGCGCACACATGCAGGCACGCACAGGCACACACACAAACACTGCCTTTATTAGTCAGCCTTGACGGTAGCCCGGCCTGTTTTCATTTTTTCCTGCATGCGGAATGAACCTGTTCAGATGGCAGAGCTCACCCCGCTGATAGGAAGCATCAAGATGAAGGCAAGGAAGACGAGAGGAGAGGAGAGGAGAGGAGAGGAGAGGAGAGGAGAGGAGAGGAGAGGAGGAGAGGAGAGGAGAGGAGAGGAGAAAAGAGGAGAGGAGAGGAGAGGAGAGGAGAGGAGAGGAGAGGAGATGAATAGAAGACAGGAGTGGAGAGAAGAGAAGAAAAGGAAGAGTGGAGAGGAGAAGAGTGGAGAGGAGAAGAGAGGATACAGGATTGGAGAAGAGAAGAGGAAAAGGGTACAGGATTGGAGAAGAGAAGAGAAGAGAAGAGAAGAGAAGAGAAGAGAAGAGAAGAGAAGAGAAGAGAAGAGAAGAGAAGAGAAGAGAAGAGAAGAGAGGTGAGGAAGAGAAAGGAAGACAAAGTAAACAGCAAAACAAACACAAACAGACACACTACAGGTGGCCTAAGGTGGCACGGGAGTCTCTGGCCTGATTCGAAATGCACACGTCAATCGAGAATAATAATCAGAGGAGGTCTCAGAAGAGGACTGACCTCATCTGGAGGAGGAAGTGGAGAAAGGCAAACAGAGGTGGCATTTTCATGGCAAGCAGACTGGTGACAGTCTGATATATGCAGGATTAGGGCTGCATATGGAAGACTTTCATAAAAATGAGAACTAGAGATGGACCAGGGAGAGAGAGAGAGAGAGAGAGAGAGAGAGAGAGAGAGAGAGAGAGAGAGAGAGAGAGAGAGAGAGAGAGAGAGAGAGAGAGAAAGGGGAGAGAGATAGTATTACAGGGACAGAAGGAGATAGACAGAAAGACAGAAGGAAAAGAGATACAGAGATAGAGATCAAAAAGGGGTGAAATTGAGAATGAAAGAGTGGGAAGGATGAAGGGAGAGAGGGAGGTAGCAGAAAAGAAGTGAGAGAAAAGGAATAAAAGAAAGCAAAGAAAAACAATCTCCCAATCTGCAAATCTCTTATATCTCAGCGAAGCTGATGGGGAACACATGCACATATGCTCCATCTTAACGAAGGCTTGCTGCGGCGCTATCATTTACAGCGTTTCTGCCCTGCGGTAAGCAGCAGCCTTTAGTAACATTCCTCACGAGGTGGCAGTTTGAGGGACACTTGATGAGGCTTGTGCTATTCCAATTTAACAGATGGCACTTCGCATGTTCCTTCTCCATTTCTGGTCCTGATTTGTTTTTCGATTTTATTTATTTTTCTCCCCGTCTCCTTCTCTTTTTCTTTTCTTTTTTCGCTCGAAAGCATTGCGCATTAATGATGCAACAACAAGAAGGCGATTTATTCACGTTCACTCTCTTGCACTGTCCCTCTCTCTCTCTCTCTCTGTTGCCCTCTACTACTTTCTCCGATTTACATAAGCAGGGCCTCGTAAAGCAAAAAAAGCTGTTGTTAACAAGCTATTAACGCAAATGGAAAAGTTGGGTGAGAGCATGGAGAGCCATGCAGCCTCGCCTCTGAAACAAACAGGCATCACTCTACTATAGGCGTGCCACCCCAGCACCTGCCAGCAGCTCAAGGTTGCCAACTTGGAGATGGCCAAGTAGGACCATTATGGCATAACCTGGCTCTGGCCAGATTCACGTCTTTCCGCTCTGCTCTGCTCTGCTCCAAGCTGCCTCGTATATCTGGGAAGCTTACATAGCTACGATGTCATGTAGCCTGATGAAGACCCTGTTGGGTCGAAAAGCCGTATGACCTAAATACATTTCCAAGCGGAGCTACAGTGTGCGGACTTCTACTTTTTATAAGATGCACCTTTGTCCTGCACCTGGGCTCAGAGAGCTGGGATGTGCATACTCTTACTCTTGTGAAGTACGACGTCATCTAAGCACCATTTTCAGAAATGTGATTTTCAGAAATGTGACATAGTCACCGAAGTCACAGAAAGCGACAGCTGTTTCAGCCAACAATGGTGTCTCGGATGGAGTCACACGGCAAAACCGATTCTGCATTTTCAAATGTGTTGTCATAAGGTGACAGACGATTAATTTCTCCAATCATGTGCAAGGATTGTTGATGAAGCTACGCCTTTGGTGAACTAATCCTTAGCCATAGTACCAGATGAATGTATGTAGCCAGTTTAGCTGTAAGCAGGTTAATTATGACATGGTTATTCGTTCATTTATTTATTTGATTCTTTATAGAAAGAAAGAGTTGATATCTGACACAAAAAAGCATTGCCAGTATTTTTAAAGATTGAATCACTTTATGTTATAAGGAACCAGTCTTCTCACCTTATGCCTCTTCTTCTTCCTCTTTATCATGTTCATCATCATCATCATCATCATCATCATCATCATCATCATCATCATCATCATCATCATCATCATCATAGTGTCTAGAAAATGGCAACTTAGCAGTTTTCCCTCCCTGCACAACTTTGACTGCAGATAAGCAGTGCACCTTGAGTGCCTTGGGTACATAGTAAGACCACTGGTATTAAATCACCTCTTTGGAGAGCAGAGCAGAGAGGGTGCCGTGCTGGGCTGATGGGTGGGTGGTTGGGTGGCTTTAAAACGGGGCTTTAACCTGAACCACAGAGGGATTCGATTAGCACTCTCTTTTAGCATGCTCTCGTCTGGTCTAGCCATGGCCTGACGTGCCACAGATGTGGCTGGAGCAGGGTTGGACTGTCTGGGACACAAAATTAGGCCGGGCATTTTCAGCCAAGACCGGTTCGCTGGGCATTGAGAGAGACAATGAAGCCTGTGGCAAGTCATCTATTATGAGCTATTTTGACCACAACAGGCATAATGAATATTTAAATCTGACTGAGACAGGTCAGCTGTAGCGGCATGAGGACTGATACCACTTCATTGACTGGAGAACCAGGCCAAAATCATCAACAGTCCACCGGGCAAATGCCCTGTGTGCCATACTGCCAATCCACAGATGTGGCTGGAAAGGGGGGGCATTTCCTCTCCTTTCCTCTCCCTCTCCTGGCCCGGTAATATAAGGCCCCTTCCGGGCCCGCAGGCTGTAGCTCCATATATTAAGGTGGACTTCACTCGTTCGTTCGTTCGGTCGCTCACGTCCCGCCGTTTCATCACGGGCCCTGGTCCTGCACATTAACCCCCTTTCAACGGGATGGGGGGTATATAGAGCAGGGACAGCTGGGTTGTGTTTGGGCCACCGGAATTGGAAGCAGGTGTGTGTGCGCTGTGTGTGTGTGTGCTGTGTGTGTGTGTGGGGGGGGGGGGCATATGCACCTTACTGCGTAGGTGCGCACAGTCCCATCTTTATATCTTCGTGGGGCCCTCCTATTGACTTCCATGTTTTTAAACTTTAACTTTTACCAGTAACAACAAATCTACCCCAACTTGGGTCCAGGATTTGGGCTCCACATGGAGCGAGGGCCCCAGCATGTTGCTGTGCTCCAATAGCCGTGGCCTCATGAAGGTAGATTGGTGCAGTACACACACACACACACACACACACACACACACACACACACACACACACACACACACACACACACACACACACACACACACACACACAAATATAAATACACACACACACACACACACACACACACACACACACACACACACACACACACACACACAAATATAAATACACACACACACACATACACACAAAAACACATGTGCTCTCTTCAGCCAAAGACATCAAAATACCTCGTGCATAAACACACCTCGGCTCTGTACATTTGCTGCCTTGTTCTCCCCTGCATGAGCACCAACCTGTTCCCTGGGAGGTAGCTGTCTCTAACGCAGCACAGAAGGCAGCTCCAGATCTGATGAGATCTGATTAACTGGGCCATCACAGAGGCAGCAGAGGGAGGGAAGAGGAGAAGAGAAGGAAGAGAGAGAGGGGAGAGAGAGAGAGAGAGAGAGAGAGAGAGAGAGAGAGAGAGAGAGAGAGAGAATAGAAAAAGAGAGGAGAGGAAGAGAGACGAGACAGTTCTAGCGACAGTTCTAGCCTCGGGCCAATGCGGTGCACACAACTGTGGCTCTCAGACACTTGAGGTGTCGCGACAGCCAAGGTTGCGGCAGCTAGGGGACACTCATTGTGATCTGATGATGAGGGTTGAGAGAGGTGCGCTGGCTTTTCAAGTACAGTAGAAGAAGGTGAATTCCCAGTGAAGTTTTATAACTCTAGGGTAAAAAAGTATGGCCGTGTTTGAGTGGAACGGGGACAAAATAGCTGGACTGCCATCTGGAGGATTTCAGTTGAACACTTTCTGTTACATGTGCCTATTTGCTTCACTTGTTTGGTGCCAACAAGCTATCTCGAAGAGATTTTTAAAAGAAACACTTTTTTTCCACTCCTCTTCACAAACTGTGTTAAAATCTCATAAAACGAAGTAAAGCATCATTACGACCACGCAACAAATTGAATACACCCAGACTGAGTTTGCATCCGCTGCTGTGCACCCTACAAATTTGGAAGGGGAAATGATTTCTCATTCGAAGTACAGGGAGACGTTCCGCTCTTCCAAACTTGTTTACAATGTTTATAGGCCAGGGAGAGCAAGCAAACTGAATTCAGAGGCGCTTTTCAAACTGTTACAAATTGATGAACCCACTGGAACAATTTTTTGAAAACCTTTCAAGGTTCAAAAACCCACTTAACATTACTTTCAGATTCAGTTTTTCTTTTCCACCATGAGTTAGGCAAAAAAAAATACTTAACCCGAATGTTCTTGGTGTGCTCCATAAATCGCTATGTTGTACTGTACCAAATTCTACATCAGGGCTCAAACCCTCCAAAGCTAATTTGCTGGAGAGTAATCTGCACCAGGCCTTCCCTAATTTAGAGACTTGTGGTGAGAGTTCAAAAGTGCCAGAAACTCATTTAGAAAGAAACTCTGTGTCATTTCAGAAAGGGGCAGGCAGAGCAAAGGCATTAGCCCAATAATGGAGATCCGACCAGCACCACATTCATTATACAAAAAAAGAACTCATCCAAATGGCGGCTCTTATTCATAATTTACCATTTCATTTAATCAGAGAACTCGGCTCCCACTGTGGATGGAGGGGGCGTGGGGGTTGGGGGGTGGGGGGTGGGAGCACTGGTTCTCATGCACAGGGAAGCCAAAAGGGGGGGAACAAAGGGGTGAATTGCCCTGGGCCCAGGGAGAGGGGGTGCACAGAATTGAGTCCCCATTATGAACCCCTTTGAAATGACTTTGTCCCAGGCCCAGCCAGTTCTACCAACGGACCTGCTCATGCATCTAAATCTGAATGCTCTGCTCAGTTCTGGGGGCCAATTTATGAATTCACCCCATGACATCCCCCCCACCACCAGTACAGAGACACAGACAGGCCCACCATTAGGCTTCAACACATCCTGACAGCTCCCATAGTGTAGCGACAATGAGAAACGCAGCACCAAGCTGCGAACACAGGAGGGAGGAAGAAATACTTACATGAAGAACCCCCTGCCAGTTGACAGCTCCTTGAGTTTACTTCCCGCCCAGCTCGACTCGACTTCACTCGGCTCTCAACTGAAATTCTCGGTGACTTAATATTTCCCAGCTACCTTCAGAAGGATCAAAGCAGCAATATAACAGAGTTTTGTCAGGTAGGCCTACGCTCTGCCCTGGCTCGGGTAAGTTTATGGCAACACTCTCCCTCCCTCTCGTTCAATCATGTGGCGGGATGCACTTTAAGGCTTCACTGCAAGCCAGCACACAGACACACACACACACACACACACACACACACGCACGCGCACACGCGCATGGGCACACGCGCATGGGCACACGCACACGCACACGCACACGCACACTCTCTCTCTCTCTCTCTCTCTCTCTCTCTCTCTCTCTCTCTCTCTCTCTCTCTCTCTCTCTCTCTCTCTCTCTCTCTCTCTCTCTCTCTCTCTCTCTCACACACACACACACACACACACACACACACACACACACACACACACACACACAAACAGGCAGTAGCACCCTTTACCGTAAAGGGTGCGCTGTGGCATATTTATAGTGGCCTTAACGGAGGAAGGAGATGCTGTAATGCAAAATGGAAATTTCAGGATGGGGGGAAATGGGATACTCCATAATAGTCTTGATAAGCGCATATGGAGCTCAGACAGCAGGCCATAATTAGGTCAACCGAAGAAGAGCATCGCATCGAGGCGGTGCAAGGGCAAGAGTGTGTATACTGTGCAGTATATACCGGCTGACGGCTAGCGGGAACAGGGGAGCGGTCGGACCCCAGGAATTTGAGAGCTGGTCATTAATTATTATAATGTTGCCGTGGGACTCTTATCTCACTAGCACCAACCAACAACCAACCCCCCCACCACACACACACACACATACACACACACACACACACACACACACACACATGCGCGCACACACACGGTAACACAGGATTTCATTATCATTTTGCCTTTTCTGCATATCTGCGTCTTCGTAGGTAATTTATGAAGCCCGCTAACAGGACAGTCCTTGTAGCGCTAATGGCGTTGTAGCGGCATCAGCAGTATATACCATGATGTTGTTGTTGCTGTTTCGCTTTGCTTTTGTTCCCCCTCTCCTCCACCTGCCGTCATAGCCTAAAGCGAGAGACTAAAAACAGCACATGAAAAGGAACTAACCAGGGGTGCATTTCTCGAAATCATAGTTGCTAACTACGTTAGCTACTTTGTTGTTTGCAAAGCAATTTCCCATTGACAACTACCCAAGTTGCTAACTGGCTAGCAACTGCACTTTCGACTCTCCTCCACCTGCCATCATAGCCTATAGCGAGAGGCTAAAAACAGCACATGAAAGAGAACTAACCAGAGGGCTTGTCGCTACGCTAAACAAAACAAAAACAAAAGGAAGATTAACAATTGACACACCTCACTGGTTACCGCCAGTTTAATATGATGGGCCTCGGGAATGGAGTCTGATTAAAGCATGACAACAAGCCATTTAACTGGCCCTTTGATAACGCTAAACAAGTGTGCGGAGAGAGAGAGACCGGTCTCGACCTCTCAAGAGATGTAATGATTCGGGCCGCGGAAATCAAATCAAGCACGGTTCTCGATGGCACTAGGGGCTGCCGGCATGCGGGGACAAAAGGGGTCAGTTGTACCGGGGCCCGGGAGAGGAGGGCAACAGAATTGGGGCATGTTGTATGTACTGAGAGGCCCATTCGGATGATTTTGTCCTGGGCTAGGTCAAAGCTGTCGCCGGCCCTGTGCTTACTGGCTGGCTGGCTGGCGGGTGGGCGGGCTGGAGGTGGTTGGAGGGTTGGGAGCCAGATTGGAGTGCAAGTGTTTTCACTGTGAGAGGGTGCCCAGAAAATTGCCACCAGGCAGCCACTTCAAAAAACGTTCTGGCACCCGACGTCGACGATGCGAAAAATAAACAAATAAATACGTGCAAACAACGAAAACTAAATAAGTAAATAAATAAATAAAAGCTTTGACACCAGCCTGGATTTAGTGTGCGAGCGCAAACAGTTTGGAGAGAGAAAGCGACTTTGTCAGGAGCGATGACGGGGATCTTTGATCTCGGCGGAGCGGTGCTGGAGGGTGACTATTGATTGTGTGGCTGTGGTGGTAGCGGTAGCAGTGGCGGTGGCAGTGGCGGCTGTGGCAGCGGCAGTAGTGGTGGCTGTGATGCAGCAATGGAGGGAAACTGTGCCGTGTATATACCCCCACTACAGGGCTGTGGGAAGGCACTGCTGTCATAGACACACACAGACACACACACACACACACACACACACACACACACACACACACACACACACACACACACATACACACATGCATGTGCATACACACACACACACACACACACACACACACACACACACACTCATTTTCTCTCTTTTTCTGTGTCATTCGTACAAACACACACACTCAAACCAAAAATTCTCATTTTCTCACTCCTTCTCACCACTTCTTCCTCTTTCTTTATCTCTTTATCTACATCTCATTCTCTCCCAATCTCTCTCTCTCTCTCTCTCTCTCTCTTCCTCTCTCTCTCTCTCTCTCTCTCTGCAGCACACATACACACACACACACACACACGCACGCATGCACGTACGCATGCATGCACACACACACACACACACATTGAGGAGATGAGGGTCCCCAAAGAAATCAACGATGCTGTGTGAGACAGCCAAAGGCAGGTATGAATGGTGGGAGGGAGAGAGAGGAAGAGAGAAAGCACAGCAGAGATGAAGGGGAGGAGGAAAAGAGAGACGAAGAGAAAGAATGGGGTTGATAGAAAAGAAATGAGAGAAGTATAGAATCATAAAGTCTATCATGACTCTTTATAGCTTTTCACATAAACATATTGATTGCGGTCGGATCCTCTGAGTCAAGTCACAACACACTTGTTTGATGTGGACTGGTTTGAAAACTATGGGGTTTATCACCACTAATACCCACTTGATTCTCATGAATGTGGTCAATGGATTGACATTGTTCCCAACTTTCATAATCAAAATCAATGACTTTGCGGAGGTAAACTCAAGACTAAAGACAATGAAAAATCTCCATGTTACAGCATGATGAGATAGTGAAATAGAAGCAGAGGCGCTGCTAAGGTTTTGGAGGACCTAAGCATACAGTATCAGCTCAGGAGGCCCCCCTCATAATTCAATAATAATAATAATAATAATCTACTACATATATACTGTATGTTTGTTGCCCTACACAGTAAAAAATGCAGTGCTCATTCAACACTTAGAGAGTATTTGGGGACCAAATAAACTCTAGAAGGTGTTAAATCGACTCTGTTAGTGTTGCATTAACACTGCACTTTTTACTGTGTAAGCACTCTGCGTACTCTGCTTTTGTCTTGCGACAGCCCTGAATGAAAGTGGTCAGTGCTGAAATCAAAAGGTGGGGAAAAAGGCTCCATTATCTACCTGAACTCCTTTGCATTCCTGTGTTATCCCATTATTGTCAGCGAAGTTGTAATGAGTTACTAATGACTAAGTCTTAATCTGTTACTTACTAGCAATGAAGTAGTTGAATTCTCTTCCCAACAAAGAGTAAATGTGCCGGCTCCTGGTTCCTACCAGACCTCTGTGTGTGTGTGTGTGTGTGTGTGTGTGTGTGTGTGTGTGTGTGTGTGTGTGTGTGTGTGTGTGTGTGTGTGTGTGTGTGTGTGTGTGTGTGTGTGTGTGTGTGTGTGTGTAGATTTGGAGATCCCTGGTGGAACTCCAACACACACGGCAGTCTGTACTGTACTAGGATTCCATTTCCCCTGTCAAACAAAATCGGACCATTTATTGCTTCAATGGCAGCTTGCATTGAGGATGTTATAGACTATATTGATGCTTTAGAGATCAACAGAAAACATTTCTGAAGGAATTTTCTTGATATTGAAGCAATAAATGCTCTGATTATTTTTTTTGACAGGAGAAATGGAATCCTGCTACAGTCTCCCAGACCTAGCAGTGGACCTCACGAAGCTGTGCAGAACTACAGGTCGGGCAAGATTCAGGCAACCCGTTGACGGGCCCATCTAGCATACACCACACAGCAGTGATTCCCAACCTATGGGCCGGGGCGCACTGGTGGGCCCTGAAGGTATTCCAAGTGGGCCTTGAAATCATTTTCCACAAATTATAATCATATTTTGGTGTGTGTTGTTGCTGATTTATTTGAGTGTTATTCTCAATTGGGTCAGAGGTGGGCCCCAAACATTTTTCATAATTTCAAGTGGGCCCCAAGTTGAAAAAGGTTGGGAACCCCTGCCATACAGCCTACAGCATTTTGATAAATCTTTCCAGTTGTTCATGAACCCACAACAGGGTGAAAGACATTTCAGAGGTAGCTTTGTGCTTTGACCTCCATGGCCTATTTGTACCACGTACGTTTGGAGAATAGGTCCATCTCTCTGTAGCTTCAATAAGAGAAGGCTATACTGTATATCTCTGTAGCTTCAATAAAAGTAATACACCATTTTCCTTCCAGCCAGACCATTGACAATATGTAGCCAGTAGTACTGCTTGAACAAGATGGCACACTATCAAGATGGCACACATGCATCAACCTCTGTGCTACGGCATGACACAGAGGTGACTTGCAGGATGGTCACCTGTTCTGGATTAAATAAAAAAAGAAACAATATTTTCATTCAAACCACAAAAATCATCACAAAAAAATCAAACATGCAATTAAACCCACTGCAATCAGCACAGTGAGAAACTGTGAACACTATTCAGCCTTCAGAAGACGTAAACAAAGTCACCAACATTGCCTGGAATGTGTAGACACTTCACAGCACTGCAGCATAGCAGCTTTCTGAAAAAGTCACACCAAATAACACTATAGCCGGCAAAAAGGGGGGGGGGGGGTTATGATGACAAGTGACGAGAGCACTGGTGTGGTTTTTCCATCGCTGTTTGCCAAACCACATCCAAAGCCACATGGCCAATATCACCCCACACCGACACCCACACACTCTCTTTCTCTCTCTCTCTCTCTCTCTCTCTCTCTCTCTCTCTCTCTCTCTCTCTCTCTCTCTCTCTCTCTCTCTCTCTCTCTCTCACACACACACACACACACACACACACACCTCGCCAAACACACACACAAACACGCTACACACTACACACTCACACACACACGCTACACACACATACACAGACACACACACACACGCTACCCACACACACACATAAGAAGCCAAGAAGAGTGATGAGCCCTGCGTTGTGTCCCGTTTGGAGGGGAGCCAGCAGCAGCAGCAGCTACGCTGATAACAAAAGATCAGCAGAAAGGACTACAGGAGCTGATTCTGGGGGTTTCATTGCAGAGCAGATGGCCGGTGTAATGACCAAACCGAATAAAATACTAAGACTTCGGAGGAGAAGAGCGGGAAAGGGTGAAGGAGAGGAGTGGAGAGAGGGCTTGCCGTGTCGGATTGGGGCACGGGTGTGTGTGTGTGTGTGTGTGTGTGCGTGCGAGCGTGCGTGCGTGTGTGTGTGTGTGTGTGTGTGTGTGCTTGTGCCATGTGGCTCCGGGGGGCAGGGGCATTAGTGTGACTGATTCAGGCTGATCACCCACCCACCATAATGATGGTGCTTGGGAAGTCTACATTAAGACGTAAATGAGTGTAAACACAAACACTTACACACACACAAGCACACCCACGATCACACGCACGCACACACACACGCACACACACCCTTTTGCTATCTTCTACGAAGCCTTCACAAATACATCAACAGACATTTGTTTTTATTCTCTCCATCTCTCTTCTTCTTCTTCTTCTTCTTCTTCTTCTTCTTCTTCTTCTTCTTCTTCTTCTTCTTCTTCTTCTTCTTCGTCACCTCCTCATTCTTCCCACCGGTTTTTAACTATACAAACATGTGGTAAATAGAAACCATTGCACATTGACAGAATTAGACACAAGAACACAAGAATTGAATCAACATCAAAATTATACACATTTTTTTTCACATTCTACCTAACTTCCATTTTTCTTGACCAGACAGAGCTAGCAGCAGGTATGGGAGAGAGAGAGAGAGAGAGAGAGAGAGAGAGAGAGAGAGAGAGAGAGAGAGAGAGAGAGAGAGAGGGTGATCAGAGGGAGGTAAAGTCACACACTGGGAACATCACAGACACCTCTTGCATGATCACTGGAGCTTGAAAAACCCACCTGTCCTCCACCGTGGAGCAGCTTCCCTCCACAGCCGCAGGAGACTGGAGTGAGCCACTACAACACGAGCGCCATTTTACACACAGAAGAGAGAGAGAGAGCGAGAGAGCGAGAGAGAGAGAGCGAGAGAGCGAGAGAGAGAGAGAGAGAGAGAGAGAGAGAGAGGGAGAGAGAGAGAGAATGACCACCTATTTGTGGACACATTTTTTAATCAGTGGAAAAATGTCTGGAAAGCATTCCTTCATACAAATCATTATTTGGGTTTTGTTGTTGCTGCTGTTGTTGACTTTATGTCATATTCTCATTTTGTGGTCTTTTTCTTTACTAGACCAGCACGGTTTGCCGAGTTTGATCCGCAGCCCAAAATACTGACACGAATGACAAGTTCTCACCCCCATCCAAATCCCACACCTACCCACCCACCAAACCCCCCAAAAAAACCTCCACCACTCCCTCACCACTCCCTCACCCTCTGAGATTCAAATTTTCTGGAAGTGTCATGTAAGCTTTTTGGCCCAAGTCTCCACAAACACCCCGCGATCTGAAGACAAACCGTAAGATCATTATTATTCATGTGGAGCAGCTGTGTGACAGGAACACTTCTCCATGATCAAACAGCACCAGATAAGACATATCAAGTGGGGGGGGGAGAAAAAACATGTTTTGAAACTATTTTTTGATGGCTTATACTTTAACCGACGGGTAGGAAGCTTGTACGTATATATTGTTGCAGCCAGGCATGCCATATCAACATGAACACGAACCATCAAAGATTGTGTTCTTACAGCTACATGCTGCAATTTATGAGTCAAAATATTAGCGACAGATAGACAGACCCAGAAATAATGAGAGAGAGAGAGAGAGAGAGAGAGAGGCAGAGACAGAGAGAGAGATACAGAGAGAGAGAGAGAGAGAGAGAGAGAGAGAGAGAGAGAGAGAGAGAGAGAGAGAGAGAGAAAAGAGAGCAGGGACGGACTGGACAGTCTGGCATTTGGGCACATGCCAGAAGGGCCGCGGCCTTTTAGATAGCCTTCGTGGCCCTTACAATGCTCGTTGCGGCCCCATAATCATACGTCTGAGATCTATGAAGCAAATATCACGCTGCCTGCGTTCAAAGTTCTATTCAAACAACGTTCTTTCATCATCGTTTCGCTATTTATACCACTGACACTGCCATACATTACACACGGACGGTGGCATATTGATGGGTGGGTCTCATTATGTTTCATGTTGTATTTTTCCTGAATATATATTCCAATGATGTAAAAGTGTTCAAAATAATAATAAAAAAAACTATAGCCTACCTATTTATATTTTGCTTTTGTTTGAGACAACTGTAGTAAAGCATTGCTTTGTGGGATTTTTTTATTTTATTTACGTTCGGTTCCCGCCATAAGAAAAAGAACGTAGGCCTAAAGATTCATCAACATTCTGAAGCTTGTTGTAGAGAAAAACTGACGGTAGATGTCGCGACGCGAATGGACAATTATAGCTATTAAGAAAAATTAATGAAGGTCCAGGAAGAGGAGGAATTAAACGAAAGAAGGGGGA
>NC_085868.1:14623332-14640832 GCF_034702125.1 Engraulis encrasicolus | reverse complement strand
ACTGAGATGACGTTCCTATAACCATTGGGTCATTTGGCCAAACATTCTTACACTTCTGCACAACAGTTCAGATAACTAGCAAAATGTCATATACCTCCCAAAACACCTCATTCTTGCATCAGCACTAAACCGTCTCACATATAAATAGTCAGTACCATCAAAATGGCATAGATCCTTCTCAATTGCTTTGGCTCATTTGAATTCATTTAGTCCTTCTGTCAAAATAAACTGGATGGTTCAGCATAACTACATGGATCCTCATCACTCGCTCATATCACCCCAAAAACAGTTTACCCATGTGTCAAAACTAAATTTCTTCCCCACATATATCATCAGTACCCCCAAAATACATTGTCCCTTTGCCATTATGTAAGCACTGCCAGTCAAAATGGTTAGGTGTTTTATCCAGTTCAGCTAACAGATTTCGACTATGTATAAAAATGAAAAAGTGAGTGAAACCATTGAAGTTTGACAACACAGATAATTTACCAAGGACATTTATCAGTAACTTTCTTTACTGTAAATTCATATACAGAAAGTAATGCCCATGTATCACAGGTTTCTCATGGGTTTGGCTCATTTCTCAAAACAGAGATAACATTCTCAAAATAACATGGATAAATGCCAAAGCAACTAGCAATTGTTCAAAACAGAATGTCGTTTGAAAAAATGTCATGAAATTAGCCAAATAACAGAGGAAACTGTAGTATACACGGTTGTAAAATTATTTTCTACTAACTAGTAAAGTTACAATACCATCTGACCTGTTGAACACTGTCATGAATTTACTATGTAATGAAATTCTTAAAATATGATGTCCTTGACTGTTTTGGGAATTGCGTAGACCACTTTGCATATGATGACTTACACAATGAAATAATGCTGACGTGTTTTGGAGAGGGCAACCATTAGACTGAGAATTGTCTAATTCGTTTAGATAAGCAAGGTCAATTTATTTGGAAAATGTGCTAAATGTATGCTGAATGTGTCAACTGAAGGGTATTTGTACATATCTATCTGCAGAGATGTACTAAACATTTGAGACATGTACAAAGCATTTGATATCTGATGAAAGCAATGAAAAATGCCATTCTGTTTTGGGAAATTGCAAGTTGGTTTGGGGATTTGTCCGTGTTGTTTTGAGAATGTCATCTCAGTTTCGAGAAATTAGCCAAACCAATCGAGAAAAACTGTAATTCAACACTTAGAGAGTATTCGGGGACCAAATAAACTCTAGAAGGTGTTAAATCGACTCTGTTAGTGTTGCATTAACACTGCAGTTTTTACTGTCTAAGAGGGTGAAGTTGACGGAAGGATAGGCTTGAAATAAACTGAGCTCCTTATGCATGCACTCACTCACTCACACTCCCTTGCTGCGGATACGGTACAGCTCCAAGACAGACTTAGTGTGCTCAGTTTACTTAAGGTGAATCACATTTCAAGTGCCTTACATACTGATCTATTCTGACCGCGAGGGAGGTATTTTTGGGATGTTTATCAATTTAGATGGACACACAAATGGATATGGACAGATGGACATGGAGGGCTAGAGACAGAGAAAAGGGTTGGAGATGCAGTTGATAGATAGATAGATAGATAGATGGATGGATGGATGGATGGATGGATGGATGGATGGATGGATGGATGGATGGATGGATGGATGGATGGATGGATGGATGGATGGATGGATGGATGGATGGATAGATAGATAGATAGATAGATAGATAGATAGATAGATAGATAGATAGATAGATAGATAGATAGATAGATAGATAGATAGATAGATACGGACAGTGTTAATTCAACACAGAGTTGATTTAGCATCTTCTATCGTCTATTTGGTCCCAGAATACTCTGACCATTGAATTAACTTCTTTTTACTGTCGATAATCACATGCAGGCAGGTAGATAAACACACAGAGACAGACTGAGTAAACGTGGTGAGACTGGGTAGATGTTGGTCTGTTTGTTAGTGTGCGTGCATGTAAATGGGCTAGCAGCACATTGCTGCACCACGGCACGGCACGGCAAGACGAGGCGAGGCAAGGCAGCAGAGCCAGAGGAATAGCTAATGTGTGTTGTGGTGTTTATCAATTAGAGCTCCATCCCCATCTCCAGAGCACCACATGGGCAGATGGGACTGCAGGTGTGAGGTGCGGAGGAGTCTGGGTCGGTCGATGAGCTAGCTGGGGCCATTATTGCGGCTAATACCAAGAGCGGCAGGGAGGAAGCTCCATCATCACCATCACCACCACACAGAAGCTACTTCAAAATATCCTCAAAATATACCAGTCATTCTATAATTAGGCGTACATTTCATGTAAAGCAAATTCTCAAAATATCAGTATTCCTTTTTCTGTGAATAACCTTAATAATAATAATAATAATAATAATACATTTTATTTTTGAGCGCCTTTCAAAATACCCAAGGACACTTTACAATCAAAAACAAATACATAACAGTAGAGAAAGTATAACAAAGCTTCAGTGAATTAACAATAGGAGAGTAATAAAAATGCAAGAATAAAATAGAAATAAAAGTAACTTACAATAAAATAAATGTTTTTTAAAATAAGAAAAAAAGAAGTAGAATGCATTTGAAAATAAAATAAAAATGAGTGGGAAAAATAATATGTAAAAAAAAATAAAAAAAAATAGACTGATAATTAAAATAAGTGGAAGTGCCTGTCAGTGAAGTTAAAAAGCAGAAGAGAAAAGGTGTGTCTTTAGCTTAGATTTGAAAGTAGATAGTGAAGAGCATTGACGAAGTGAAAGTGGAAGAGAATTCCAAAGTTTGGGGCCGACAACACTAAATTCCCTGTCGCCCATGGTGCGCAGGTGTGTGGAGGAGATGGTAAGGAGGAGTGAGTCAGT
Source organism: Engraulis encrasicolus (assembly GCF_034702125.1). Lineage (NCBI taxonomy): Eukaryota > Metazoa > Chordata > Actinopteri > Clupeiformes > Engraulidae > Engraulis > Engraulis encrasicolus. Next base: position 14,637,958 of record NC_085868.1, on the reverse strand, counting down.
GGATCGTAGTGTGCGGGTGGGATTGTATGGGGTGAGGAGACTTGTGATGTAGGAGGGTGCAAGGTTGTGCTGGGCCTTGTATACGAGGAGGAGAATTTTGAAATGGATACGTGAATGGATAGGAAGCCAGTGTAATTGATAGAGGATAGGGGTAATGTGATGCCAGGGTCTGGTGTGTGTAAGTAATCTAGCTGCTGAGTTTTGAATGTATTGTAGACGGTTTATCAATTTAGTGGGGAGACCAATGAGTAGGGCATTGCAATAATCTAATCTGGAGGTTACGAAAGAGTGAATGAGGGTCTCAGCAGAGGTAGGGGTGAGAGAGGGGCGGAGTCTGGAGATGGTTTTAAGGTGGAACAATGCAGTTTTGGTGAGGTGTTTAATATGGGATTCAAAGGAGAGCGAAGAGTCGATGATGACGCCCAGATTTTTTACTTCAGAGGAAGTGGAGGTAAAATAGTCAGGGATAGAGAACTGAGAAAGGTTTATCTTTCTAAGTAATGATGGGGTGGCGATGATGATGGCTTCGGTTTTGCTTTGATTAAGTTTAAGAAAATTTTGGGTCATCCAATTACTAATTTCATTGAGGCAAGTTGTTAAGTTAGCAAGGGGGAGTGGATGGGAGGGTTTAGTGTGTATGTAGATTTGGGTGTCATCTGCATAACAATGGAAATTTAGGCCATGTTTTCGGAGAATGTTACCAAGGGGAAGAATATAGATGATGAAGAGTAGGGGGCCTAAAACTGAGCCTTGTGGAACACCATGTGTGAGGAGTGAATTTGGAGATCGGAAATCACCAATAGAGACAAACTGCTCTCTTCCAGTTAGATAGGACCTGAACCATGAGAGTGCAGTACCATTGATGCCCAGTAGGGTTTCCAGCCTTGTGAGAAGGACGTTGTGGCAGACTGTGTCAAAAGCAGCTGTTAAATCAAGTAGCAGCAGGAGGATACTGAAATGGCCTGAATCCGCAGCTAATAAAAGGTCGTTTACGACCTTGACTAGTGCAGTTTCAGTGCTATGCTTAGCCCTGAACCCAGACTGCAGTTCCTCCCATAGGCTAAATGATGTCATGTGTTCTTGAAGCTGTAAGGCCACAGTACGCTCTAGCAGCTTGGAGATGAAGGGAAGGTTTGAGATGGGACGGTAGTTTTTTTTTTAAAATCATCCGCTGCAGCTCCAGCTTTTTTGAGGATAGGCGTGATGGCTGCAATCTTTAGGGAGTTTGGAACTATGCCTGTCAGGAGAGAAGTGTTAATCATGTTGGTAAGGAGGGGACTGAGAACTGGTAGAGAGGCCTTGACAAGAGAGGAGGGCATAGGGTCAAGGAGACAGGTGGTAGGCCTGGCCTTCGTGGCAAGATCACAGACAGTTTCAATATTAACGGGAGAGAAGGAGGAAAATAGTTGTGGAGGTGGCTGAAGAGAAGGGCTGTCATTTAGAGTGGGGGAGGGGAGAGACTGTAGTTGAATGTAAATGGTGTTAATTTTGTTATTAAAATAATTCAAGAACTCACAGCAGAGATCAGTTGAAGGGGTAAGTGGGAAGGGTTGAGATGGTTTGATAATATTGCTAATAGTGGAGAAGAGTGCTCTGGGATTGCCCTGGCCTGTACTGATAATAGAGCTGTAATACGAGGACTTGGCCTTGTTTAGGGCTTCCTTGTATGCCAGGACATGGTCCTTATAAGCAAGCGCATGAACAGTAAGCCCAGTCTTTTTACTGAGACGCTCAAGCCTACGGCCAGCTGCCTTCATTTCCCTAAGCTCAGAATTAAACCAAGGAGCTGAGTGAGAAAAGGAGACAACACGCGTTTTCAGGGGGGCAAGTTTGTCAAGTGTAGAGGAGAGATTAGAGTTATATGATGACACAAGTTCATCAGAGCACAGGCTGGGAGGCAGCACTGACAGCTGAGATTGTAAAAGCTCTGTTAACTCAGTTATGTTGATGTTTTTAGTATTACGGTATGTGATGGAGCGAAGGGGACGGCGGTGGTGCTGAGGAACAGGGATAGCAAGATGGAAAAGAACAGCTATGTGATCAGAGATTGACAGATTTTTAGGCACAATGTTATATGGTGATGTACCACTGGAGCACACAAGATCTAGTGTGTGACCTTTAGAGTGTGTAGGGAAATGTATGTGCTGGGTAAAGTCAAAGCAGTTTAAAACATTTAAGAATTGAATGGCAAAGTTACAATTATGAGATTTAACATGAATATTGAAATCACCCAAGACCAGGATGGAGGAGTACTTGGGACATACATAAGAGAGCAGCTCAGTAAATTCACTTATAAAGACAGAGGATGCCTTGGGGGGTCTATAGACAAGTAATAAGAGTAAAGGTTGGCTCCCAGTAAACTTTACAGCCAGACATTCAAAAGATGCACATAGCTGCAGCGGCACAGACACGGGATTAAAAGCACAGCGGTGAATAACAGCCAAACCTCCCCCGCGCCCTGAGAGGCGGGGCTTATCAATAAAAGAATAGCCAGGAGGTGATGCTTCATTTAACGACATATAATCATGAGGAAGTTGCCAAGTTTCTGTTAGACACATGAAGTCCAGGTCCATATCTGCAATTGCATCATTAATAAATGGCCCTTTGTTGTTGAGGGACCGAACATTTAAAAGAGCAAAGGACGAGAGTGTGGCAGACCCAAGATTAGAAGAGGGCTCCGAAAGTTTTACAGTACATAAATTGTCCACATTAACAGAACGAGCAAGCAACTTACGAGAGACTCTGTTGTTGCATTTAGTCCGATGATGTGGAATTTCAGGGTGGTGGTGGCGCATTTCACGGTTCAGCATCGAAAACACACGTGAATCCGTAATTGCCAACGGATCAGAATGAAACGCTCCAGTGGACCGTGACTCGGCCGTCGGAGACGAGATAGTCACATGAGCAGGCACATCTGCACCACCACCATCCAGATGGACGGGAAGAGACGGATGAATCGCTCCTCTGGACATAAGACATTGGCCAACAGCAATCGCAGACGTGACGATGGTAGGGGACACAGTCTCTGCGTCGTTACACCCCAGTTGCTGGCCAGCAGACGAAGACAAGCCGACGGTAGGGGCAGACACAGTCTCTGAATTTCTGCCATGATGGTCGGCAGGAGCAGTCCAGGACGAGACGAACGGATGGTCTGTGTTGGCCAGACCACTGGCAGGGGGAGAGAAGGCATCGGAGAGGTGAGACCTCTCCAAACAGACCTCAACCACTGTAGACCATGGCGCACCGGTCACTGGATCAGGAGAGCGGATCTCATCATCCCTCCAGGAAATGGACTCACAGTTGCTTTGCGAGGCCTCCGGGCCAGCGCGCACCAACAGGGACTTCGTAGTCGGAGAGAGACAGTTGACGATTTCATGATCGGACAGTCTTTGGGACCGGCGTCTCCCGCGGTGCAGATAGCGCTTCCTCTTTACAATCCCTGCATCTCGGCAAAGTTCATGCACATTCGCACTGATGGGGACTATGAAGGATGACAGATGTTGAAGTTGGTCACTCGTATACTTCAGTCCACCCATAGATCTAAGCAAAGGCTTTCAATTTCAAGCAGAGTGACAGTGGCACGGCACAGCGCAGTGCAGCGCAGACCTCACCGAGAGCCAGGTCAACTTGCCACGATGAAATAAAACAAATAGAACAAGAGTAACGACAAATAAAACAAGGGATGAATACCCGAAATATAGACACTAACTATACACTAAATTGAGTAAATAAAAATAAAGAGCAAAATATAAAAAAGTATGAAAAACTCAAATAAAAACAAGGACACGGAGTGGCGTGCAACGCGCAGCGTCCCCGTAACCTAGCAACCTTAGATGTGTCCATGGTATACACCCTTGAGTTTCCAAATAAATTGCCAAGCTTAATCTTAAATTTATGAAAATTAAAATTTGCTTCTTTATTTTGTCAACCGTGTTACGGATGTAATGTCATCTTAAGCATAAGCCTTTATATGAAAAATACTTCACATTTGAAAAGACATTTGTTTGAAAGTGACAAAACTTATTGTCATAACAACTATGCCATATAACAAGTCTGTCATAACAACTGTTATAGCTCATGAGTAACACAGTTGATGGTAACACAGTTGAAACTTCTGCCAATTTTAGAGTGTTGTGCTGACTGCACACCTCAGAGTTTTCACCACAAGATTGTAATCAATTCATCTTTTATAAGCTTTTTCTGTATGTAAGATGAGGAGGGGGTGAGAGAGATAGGAGTAAACGTATTGCATGCTCATTTACCGATGCACATTTCTCAAATTCATGGACACATTGTTTGTAAATGCAGAGAAATATACACAAACATTAGCCCCACCACCACCCGCAGCCTCTAACTGCCCATCCCCCCACCACCACACACACACACACACAAACACACGCACAAACACACAAACTCGTACGTGCACAACATATAGGCCTACAGTGCACATAAACACAAACCCACACACACAAGCACAAACACCAGCGCACAATCACAAACACAAACACACACACACACACACACACACACACACACACATGAAGAGCTAATCCAATATCGCCTGGACCACTCAAGCAGAGAGGGTCGGGAAGGCAGAGGAAGATAAACACATTCCATTAGAAAGACATGTTTTGTATACACGTCTCTGTCAAAACAGCCCAGAAAAACAGGCTTGCGGTGGCTTCATCACTCAAGCTCTTTTCTTCTTCTTCTTCTTCTCTCTCTCTCTCTCTCTCTCTCTCTCTCTCTCTCTCTCTCTCTCTCTCTCTCTCTCTCTCTGCATCAGCTCCCTTGCCAGCATCTTTTTCTGTCACTCTCTATTGTTGCCTTTTTGCCTGTCTCTCTCTGTCTGTCTGTCTGTCTGTCTGTCTGTCTGTCTGTCTGTCTGTCTGTCTGTCTGTCTGTCTGTCTGTCTGTGTGTCTGTCTGTCTGTGTGTCTGTCTGTCTCTCTCTCTCTCTCTCTCTCTCTCTCTCGCTCTCTCTCTCTCTCTCTCTCTGTTCCTCATCCTCCTACCTCAGCTGGCCTGCGATCACCCTAGACTGCGACAGACTACAAGGCTGAGAATCCATTTTACTTTCAAAAAAAGACTAGGGAAGACAACCGCTCTCACAGTGTAGTGTCTGTGCACTGCAGCTGTATTTTTGAGCAAAGTGCAATATCGGAAGGGGGGGGACTTAAGGACATTGAAAAGTGCGTGACTGGAGAGAAAAAAATCAGTTGTCAACGCTTTTGTCTTTTTCTGACAGCGGTCTCCTTGGAAACAAAGTGTTCTAATGGCATGTATGTATTTGACTTGCCCACTTATAGGCCTTGAGCCAGAACCCAAAAATTGACCTCTCGCAATCGAACGGGTGGGCAAGTTCTAATCTGTTTTTTTGACTTCTTGGACATCTCAAGTAAACATTTTGGCATGATAACCATTGCAAACGGGTAGCTTTTTGGTAGTTATCATGTGTTGAAATGGTGCACCAGTAAAATGGAAATGTGAAAATCGGTATTGTGGTTCTTTACTATTATGTAGTTTGTTGACCACACAGGGTGCTTGAATTACCTCAGGGGTGCTTTCCCTTCTATTAAGACCCTACAGGGGTTGTTAGACCACACTAATAGGCCTAATAGAATCACCTCAGCAATGTGTGAATGACAAAATGTGATAAAAAGGATAACATAAGAAATCCGATTTTTAATTTTTTTTTAAACTTTTTTACTTTTACCCCCAACAGCAAAACAACACCAAAAAACATAATGAACAAACACATACTAACATGTGATAACCATATACTGTACGTTAATATGGCATGATAACCATTGCAAAGAGGTAGTTAGTGAAAGATCATGCGTTGAAATGATGGACCAGTAAAACGGAAATGTGAAAACTCTATTGTTGTTTTTTGTTATTATGCAGTTTGTTGACCACACAGGGTGCTTACATTTCCTCAGAGATGCTTTCCCTTCAATCAAGAGCCCAAAAAGGTTGTTAGACCGTACCAATAGACCTAATAGAATCACCTAAGCTATATGTGAATGAGAAAATGTGATAAAAATGACAACATATGAAATCGTTTTCTTTTTATTATTAAACTTGCAGGACAATGGAATACAAATCAATTAAAATATATTCTTCAAAGTTATTTTCTGGATTTTCTTTTTGATGTTCTGTCTCTCTATTTTAGAATACATTTTCTCATTAATATTATAGAATGGTCACGTCTTTATTAGTGGGCAAACCAACAAAATCAGCAAGGGATCAAATACTTATTCTCCTCACTGTATGTCACCATGATGATCCTCTTCATGCTGATATACGCATGTCTTAAGTTTTTAGAGGGTTGTGCATTTTGAGCTACTTCTCAGACATTGGCAATCCTGCAGTTTACATTGATGGCTGCACTTGCAAGACATCAGTTGTAGCACTGCCTCAGGGGCTGGAGATTGCCGCATTCACTGTATAGTGAGCTGGTCATTTTCATAGTTGGCCCAGCCATGGTCAAGTGTTCTTGGGATTTGAGGATGCTGCTGAAGACTTGCTCTCAAGATACCAGCCTGATAGTTGGCAAACATACAGTAGCATGCATGAGGAGGCAGTCCTCACATGGTGGAAGTTGGCTTGATTCACACTCTCCATGCTGAGTGCAGAAAAGCTGGTAACGGGTTGTATGTATGTTCTACGTATTTGTCGATGCTATGTAGAGTTGGCACCTAAATGCTTCATGAATACATCCATGGACAGCTCCAAGTCCTGTCCCAGCTTATGAAAAACTATTTGAAAGAGCTCTGAACTCATCGTGAGCTTTAAGGCTCTGAGCTTTCCACGGCCTGCACTGTCCTTTTGTGTTTTTATGATTATTTTTTATATTTACTTTACATTATTTTTCTATTGTAGACCTAGCCTCTTCCCCCTTACATTAGAAAATTCGCACTGGGTACAAGTAGTTCAAGAAAACTGTCACGTGGTGTACCCTGGCTGTCATGTGGTGCACCTCGACCGGCTGGCTTTAAGGTTGTAACGCAGTCCCTCTGTTATAACCTTATTGTCACCAAATGGTAATGGCCAAGTCTTAATCGGTTACCTAAGACTTCCTGCATTGTTAGCAATGTTGTTATAATGTAGTTGAGCGTTTTCAGCCAAGAGTGAATTGGCCTGTTGCCAGGCTCATTTGCAGTAGGAGGCCATCAGAGGTAGAAAGAATACTAAAGAATGTAATTAAGTAAAAACAGTAACATACCATTACTTGGTTCAAATTCTACTCAAAGTAGAAGTAAAATTACCTCTTTAAAAGTGTGCTTGAGTAAAAGTTAAAAAAAATACTTTAAAAATGTAATTTGAGTAGAAGTTAGTTACTTTCTTTCAGTTTGTCTTTCTATCGCTTTCCTTAAATAGCACCCTTCGTGACCTCTGTCTATCTCTACACATGCCATCTTCCAAAAACCTGGCTTTGATCGTGACAACAAAATTCTGTGTGCCCTGTTGTGGCAAAGTTGCAGGCCGAGGGTCAGCTCATTGATACAACAGCCCATTACTCTGAATTTAGGGGTCTGGATTTCATTGTGTTTGGGTCTGGGACCTTCAATTTCAAAGGCGGGGAAGTCTACCAAAGGAAATAGTCTGGTGGATTTCATTTAATTCCCAGTTGAGAGATTAAATTCATGAATAAGTTTTGTTAATAAATAATAAGTCTTGTATATCTTCTAAAAAACAGTTTTCAGGCTGCGTTGCTACTCCCTCAGATCTAGTCCCTGGTGTGTGCTCTACTATTCTCAGCCAGTTGCTTGCAACTCTATTGTGTACCGTCTACAGGCTGTCGGACTAATGGTATTGGGCCAGCGGGCCCTCGAGTCATCCAATAGATTAGTCCAAAATAGATCATTTATGGTAAATGGTAATAACACACAATTCCCCTTCATGTCTGACAGATGTTCCCCTTTATTTCAATTTTGCCTTCCTCAGTACTCAAGATAGATATAAGTAAAATACTTGGGCCAAATTGTAATTTGAGTAAAAATAAAATCACCCATTTAAATAACTACTTTGGAAATTACAAGTTACTCATCAAAGTACTCAATTACAGTAATTTCAGCAAATGCAATTACTGTAGGTTAAGGAACTTAAGTATGAGACGGCCCCTTGTCAGTATATCAGGAATATACACATCACCACTAAAAGTGTATATAGGCCTTTTTCCTCACACATGTGTTACTGTATGTTCAAGCATGCATGTACAAGAAAAGGTATTGTATAAGCTTGAATTGATGTCTATCCCTGCTATTGTCTAAAGGGTGCCTCATACTTAAGTACTACTTATTACTACTTAAGTGTTTTTGGGAAACTCAGACGATATTACAAGAGTTACCAGCAGGGACAGCCATATGAAGGTAGATATTTGAACAGAAGAAGACAAATGCAAGCAGAATCATAGAGTCAACTCCATCTGTCAGGCACAGACACACAGCCACTGCCACACCAACACGCATGCACATTATGTGTTTTCTCTGGGTTTCTGGTAATGTGTGGAATGATCAAAATTTGAGAATAGCATAACATATGAATCTAGAAACCACCACTTATTTTCACATAGTAAATGTACTTGCCATGTATGTAATGTATGTAATTACTAGACACTGAAGCAGTAACTGTAAGGGAATGCAACTCTTCAATTTTTTGATTGTTAATAATGTAATAGTGAAACATGTAATCTGTTATTCCCCATTACTGGCCTGCTCTCTGGACTCTTCATACAGTATGTTGCTTGGAAGGTGGGGTGATCCCAGTGCAGAGCGGGTCTGTCTGTTGATTTGGGACTTTACTTTTACTGTTGGTTTTCCAAACCCAAGTGATTGTATCATAGGCATGCACAGATCTAGGAACGGACTTGGTGGTGCTAAAGCATCTGCCCCTTCGCAGTATTGGACGAAAAAAAGGCCCTTTTTGAAAGTTCTTGTTATTTTGCCACAATGTGTTCCATATTGGCATGATCATCTACGGTAGAAATTCTTGAGATCAAAAGCATGTGACAATTTCCCACTGATATAGTATAGTTTATAATACAAGGGTGGGGAATCTAACTTATGTCTCAAGGGCCGTTTACGGCCCCTGATGTAATTTTAATGTTATGCAGTTTCACATGGAATTTGACATGCTTTGTAAAGAACTCTTAGAAATTGAATTTGCAATACAATTAAGTTATGTTTTCAGGGGACCTAGAGGAGGTGGGGTCTGTTGTGAAGGTGCCCACCTTCAATGTAGGCCTAAACTGCGGGGGGAAATCCTGATTTGTGTTCATAGTGCAGCCTTTTATCAAATTTGAAGTCCCCCACTCCTGTTCTAACCTAGCAAGGAAACTGGAAGTTTCACATGCCCCCCGCCCCCACCTTGAGCACCTGCCCCCAAAAATGTCTGTGCATGGCACCAGATTGTATAGTGTAGTCAGGGCTCTAAATTAACTTTTTCCACCACCAGCCAATTTGGCTAGTAGACATTTTTTCTTACTAGCCAAATGGAAGGTCAACTAGCCATTTTTTTCTCACCAAAATAAACCATGCGTTAATTATGTTGCTTTTAATTATTTTATTAAACTAGGCTATGTCCTCAACACAGATAAACAATATAAATATTATACTCAATATAATTCAGTCTATTCTATAATTATTTAGTAATTACATTTTTATTGCCTGCATTTCATTATTTACTGCACATATACTGCACAGACAGCCAAACACTAGCCTATTACCTCACACACCATCACCCAAACCTCACATAAAGTATAGGCCTTCTACAACTCACACAAACACAGCATGCCTTCAACACTAATGTCACACACCAGACTTTCAACATACACTAGCCAAACACACACACAACCAAACACTGCAAAACCTCATATCCCCTACACAGCATCACTTCACACACAGTGGGCCAAATACCATGGACAATGCACAAAAGACAGGTGAAGGGGAGAAGAGATGAAGGGAGGAGAAGGAGACGAGAGGAGAAGGACAGGAGACACACGCGCGCACGCACACACACACACACACCTACACAGTGCGTGAATGATGTCTGCATTGTGTGTTTATGCTGCTGCTGCGTGACACTTTCCAAGTTCCAACACCAAGTTCCTCCAGGTCAAATTCATATTAGTTTTACACGATGCGCTTGGAATGACAATTACCGTTACGCTATGTCAACTAGATATCCAATAACACCACGGAGACCATGCTTACTTTGTTACTTTCGTCGCTAGTTTTTGTTATCTTTTTTTTTCACTTACTCGTGTCAAACTCGTGCAGGGTCTTTGCGATGGCGTGGGCGTTATTAGGAAACGACAACTCCATCATTTGTAGTTGCGAGGACCTCGCAAATATCAGACGGCTTCTGACGGCAACGACACTGTTTTGACAGACAGCTGTCCCGTCCCTCCACTCACTCACGCCGTTTTCGCTCCACCAATACTCTATTTCACCGTCACAACAGTTACGCTGCTGTTACATGCATTCATCGACACATAACTGTGCTTTAACCACTGCCACATTATTTTTCAGCTGACCAAAACCAAAGTAATCCGCGCTAGTCCGCTCATTGAACATATTTTATCAACACTAGTTCCAGCGCGCGGGTATCAAACACGCAGCCAATGGATGTGAGGCTGCCTTATTGTGATTAACGGTCAGCCAACGGGTGTGGGCTACATCATGACGGTAGGACTAATATTCATGGGTAGGCGATGTAGGCGACGTTTTAACGTTCATCAGACGGCAGCTACAGATCTGTGCGGGCAGCTGTTTAACATTCAGTCGGGCGCGCGCTACCGGCCAATTTGGCTAGTGGATGATTTTTTCTACCAGCCAAAATTATTTTTCACCCGCATTTGGCGTGTTGGCGTGCGTTAATTTAGAGCCCTGAGTGTAGTACACTCTCAACAACAGCATGGTACAAAAAGTGACTTTATCCTCTCCAAACACCCTTAGTCGATGTAAAAAGTGTAGTCTCTGCTTTATCCAATAGGTCTTTGTCTACATATCAAATTCGAGTGTGTATGTAAATTAGTTCACATTTAAGTACATTACACTTTGTTTGGATAATGAAAGATAACTTTTAAGGAAACTTGTAATATAAAACCCACCTGTATTGTAATGTACTGGGAAAATTGTGTGGTGATGCATAGAAGTTTTTTTTCACTCTTGAGAAATAAACCCTCATTTTTAAATGAAAAGTCAGTGAAAATGGGGGCCTGAACTAAATTAAGTGGGAAATATGTGTAACGTGCCCTTTGAACTATCCAAGAATTTTGTATAACAACTTTTCCTATAAATATATTTACCTCACAGTCATTTTTATGTTCAATTGATCAAGATATTAGCAAATTAGCCTAGGCGTTTTTAGTGTAAAATGGTTCAAATAAGAAATGCATGATAAATATGATAAAGCTACTGTTCTGCAAAGGTTATCATACCAATTCATAAACTGGACATATATAGCAATAATAAAATACCAACAAGACTTTGCCCACCCTTTCGATTGCGATCGGTGGTCTGGCTCATGGACTATTAGTGCCCTTGCGTGGTACCAAAGAAAAATGGGCCACCAAACTAGTGTCACACGCCGACAGCATACTTCTTACCGCAAGCAAAAACAAAGAACAAAGGAGAAAAAAAGAAAAGATAAACAAGTTCTAGTGCTATGAAGGAGAAATGTGACAGAGAGAGGGGGGACAGACAGACAGACAGACAGACAGACAGACAGACAGACAGACAGACAGACAGACAGACAGACAGACAGACAGACACACACACACACACACACACACACACACACACACACACACACACACACACACACACACACACACACACACACACTAGTGATGATTTGTCAAATCCTCCATTTGCACACTAACATCCACAAATCTCCTCATATTCCAGCGGAATGCGTAATCAGATAATGATCCAGAATGCATCGCAAAATGTACACCAGAGGGAGAATGTATTGAAGTTTTAGTTGGGTAGGAACTTTTCATGTCTGTTTAATGATTGAATCTTATTGTTCTGGGGATACATTCTCGTGTTAAGTCCCAAAAACAGCCTCGAGAAAAAGAGCCTCGCAATCCTCACAATGCACAATATCAGTTCAATCAAATCTACTGTAGGCAGACACTTTCCGAGGCTTATAAATATGTAATACGTCTGTTTTTTTGCAATACACAACAAAATATGGCCTGAAAGTGGTTCCTGTTTGTAGTTTGCAAAGCTGAAAAGGACAAGGTACGATTTTTAATTTAAAAAATGTATGACATGAAGTTGTTTAGAGGCAGATATAATCCCGATACACCTCCCAAGTTATGAGCTAGGATCCCTTTTGAGGTCTCTCTTGTTTGAGCCTCAATTTCATTGCTTACAGTACATGTTTGGTAGTGGAAAAGACAAGGGGTTACACTTTACTCACTTTACATACGTATGCCATCACAATGTCAGAACAGTGTCATTATAGTGTCATGAAAGAGTCATAAACATAATGCCAAAGTCATAAACATTTTAGGACCATGAAAAGTTGACATTGTTAGGCCTGTCTTTGTCATAGCCAAATTTCACTGAAAGACAAAGTCATACAATGTTTATGACATTGACATAATATTTATGACACATGCATGACTGCATTATGACAATGTTATGACACCGTTATGTCATGCGTATAACGGCAGTGTCAAGTAAAGTGTGACCGGGACAAGGTTAGGTAACGTGGCAAAGGTAAATCTCATGTATGACACAAAATCATTTTGAGGCAGCAACAACCCTTCAGTGACAAGTTATGAGCTCTGAGATCACTTTTTTTGGGGGGGGGGGCAACCTGAAAGTGATTTCCGTTCACTGTTTACATGAACTGTATTCCAATCTATAGGGTGATGTAACACGCACGTGTGACATGAAATCGTTTTCGAGGCAGAAATAGGCCTTCTGTCATGAGTTATGGATGGAACGTTCATTAACCCCCCTCTGCTGCATCTCAGTGGTGTAGTCTACGTAGAACGCGGGTATACAGAGTATACCCACTTCTAAATTTCAGGGATTTCAGTATACCCACTTAAAATTGATTGATCCATTATTTTGAATAGCACACATATATACAGTATACCCACTTAAAAAATGCTCAAATATACAGTATACCCACAATAAAAAAGTTGACTACACCACTTCTGCATCTTACCTTCCTCCAAGACTCTCTCTGACCCAGAGGGGGCGGCTGCAGTCAGGGAAGCTGACAGGTGGGGAACATTAGGCGGGTTTTGCACAGGGCAAGGTAGAGCAGTTGCCCATATAGTTGACATTGTGCCAAATGTGTCAAGCTCTCATCATTAAGTAAGCTATTCCTGTCCTTATTTGTAAGTGTAGAGGGTGGCCATCTTGAAAAATGGTGGGCATCTTGGATTTTTACTCCGCCAATGCCCTGTGCCAATAGAGTATATTCTAATGAACATGTGTGCCAATTTCATCATCATGCTTGCATACCAAAGGGAACTATTTTTTGCCCTTATTTACCACTGGAGATGGTAGCCATCTTGAAAAATATCTTGGATTTTTGCGCAGCCAACACCCTTTACTGAAAGAGTGCATTCTAATGAACATGTGTGCCAATTTCATGCTTGCATACCAAAGTGAACTATTATGGGGTATCTGGGCAGTTAACCGCTCCACTACCAGGGCCTCGTCCAAACAGGGGCCTCATTGCTGCATTACACTGATTACAGTATTCCATTCTCAAAATTGGGGGGGCTCAAAATTGTTCTTTGACCAGGGCCTTAGATTTCCTAAAACCGCCACTGGGGGTGAAAAAGGGGTTAGTTGTCCCGGGCCGAGTGAGAATGAGGGCCCACAATTGAATGCCCATTACAGGGCCGCTGCTAAAGGTTTGGAGGCCCTAAGCACAACTGGTCAGGAGGCCCCCCTCATAATTAAATAATACAAATAATTATAATCTAGTAACTAATTAATATGTTTTGTAATTTAATTCAATATCTTTTTCATTATGTTTTTCAGTCCATCTCAAGAGGTCCCAGTTTTGGGGGCAAAGTGGTTGGTGCCCCAAGCACTGGTTGGTGCCCAAAGCACTCTGCGTACTCTGCTTATGTCTAGTGGCGGCCCTGCCCCATTAAATTGTATGTATTGAGTGGTGGGACCTTTCAGATGACCGATGCCTTGGGCCATGGCAAAGCTGTCAGCTGCCTTGGCTGCAGTCAGGTAGGCTACTATTGAGGCTGACAAGAGAACCCCACCCACATCCCAACCCTCCCTCCAGCATCGTTAACTCCCCATCAGAATCCCCAGAGTGGCCCTGGTGGATGGAAGCCCTATGGCTTTTATGACCAAAATAGGACCAAGGTCCCATGGTTCAGGCTATATCATGGAACTGACATCCTATCATATCAACCTAACTTTACCCCGTCCCTGTATTGAGGGGTGGGCCCTATCACCACAAGACCAACATCCACACATATGCACACGTACACACGTACACACGTAGGCACACGCGCGCACACACACACACACACAAACACACACACACACACACACACACACACACACACACACACACACACACACACACACACACACACACACACACACACACACACACACACA
>NC_085868.1:14608332-14620832 GCF_034702125.1 Engraulis encrasicolus | reverse complement strand
GATCCTAAAAATCAGGATCCGGTGCATCTCTAGTTTTTTCCACAACGGCGAATACTGCTATTGTGCAGTACTTACTGTTTATGCTCAATATGTGACTCAAAGTAATATTTTCACAGTAGTTGTCTGTTTAAAAAAAAAAACAGAAGAATGCTGTTGCAGAATTGCCGTAAATAAACAGCTATTTGTTACAGTGTACACACACACACACACACACACACACACACACACACACACACACACACACACACACACACACACACACACACACACATACACACACTCAAACCCCCCACCCCTGACACACACACACACACACATACTACATAAACAAATACACAACCATATGTATACACACACACACACACACACACACACACACACACACACACACACACACACACACACACACACACACACACACACACACACACACACACACACACACACACACATACATTTACATGCATAAACACACACACACACACATACTTGAGCAAACACACAAACACAGACACACACACCCACAAGCTCACTTACATACATGCACACAGAATCACTCACACACACACACACACACACACACACACACACACACACACACACACACACACACACACACACACACACACACACACACCACACACACAAACACACACACACGTTCATTTACATGCATATAGAAACACACACACATACTTGAGCAAACACACAAACACAGACACACACACCCACAAGCTCACTTACATACATGCGCACAGAATCACACACACACACACACACACACACACACACACACACACACACACACACACACACACACACACACACACACACACACACACACACACACACACACACACACACACACACCCATCTCTGACTCACATACAAATACACGTACACATACACGCACACACACACACACACACACACACACACACACACACACACACACACACACACACACACACACACACACACACACACACACACACACACACAAGGGCACACGGTTCACCGTGGGACCCAATCATGAGTGTCACAACACATTTGCCGACGGAGAGATGCACTGAGCAAGCAAGGCAACAACAGAGACAGCACACAGCACACAGGACACAGGACAATGTTTCGACCGCCGCCAAGGGTCTCACTCTATGTGTGAGTGCGTGTGTGAGTGCGTGAGTGCGTGCGTGCGTGTGTGTGTGTGTGTGTGTGCAAGTGCGCAGAACAATGTTTTGGCCATGTCAGGGCTGCCACCAAGGGCCTTGTTGTGTGTCTGCACCTTTACTCGTACAACCGGAGGTAATTACAGATCTATTTTCTGCAACAGTAGGTCATGATTGACATAAGGCTCTGTTGGTGGGTGTGGATTTATAATTATTATATTGTACGTTGATAACAATCATTATATATTTTTTTGATTATGTTCCATGCACACACTTAACGTACCAAGCACAATGATGTGTAGAATCCTCTCAAAAGTCATGTAATTGTTTTAAATCGAGCAACCTGCGTTAGTTCTGGCAGACCACATAGTCAACGCGCCCTTTTGCCTGTTGGCTGACGCCGACTATACCCATATAACTCTCCACTAATCAGCTGCGCTTTGGTTAATCAGCTGCAGCTCGCAATTGGATGCTGAGCTTTGGCGCGCTTTATTATTTAAAATACCAAATTTGTTTTCCTGTCATTGCTTTTTGCTGGTTGTTTTGCTCCCACCACCTCCCCTGCTCCACCAGACTAATCATTGCCAAACAATGTCATGTTGTTGTTGTTGCTAACTCTGTTCTAGTGGATATTTTCACTATCCAGCTAAATGGAAGGCACTCCACCTGAGGATGCTGCTGTTCCCTGTATTGGCTTCCATGGAGCTAATGGAGAAGCCGGGGAACTTCCTACGAACAGAGCCATACCCCCAAACACAAATGTATGCATTCAGAAATAAAGCTTCTGAAATATATCTCTGTTTCCGTCTTATTTTTGACTAGAGTGGATCTGACAGAACTGTAATTATGGACAATGTATACAACTGAATTTGTTCAATTAGCTGATCCTATTAATGACTCATTTACTGTAATCATCGGATGACTCATTATGATTAATTAACTGATGCTTACTTTAGAATTAATGATCTGTTGATGGGTGCTAAAATAATTGTGACTGTAACCAATATTTGTCCAAATTATAACACTATGCCCAACGCACATGGCCTACTTGAAGTTACATAATATAGCATTCTAAACATTCTCTTCGTCCCCTGTCATGGGATTGACAAATGAAGTCTACAAAGCACAACATTCTAGCCAAAACATTAAATGTCTTTTTTTTCTGATGATGGGTAGCATGCATTTACTCAAAAATTAAGCTTTTGTCACATGGCACAAATGTGATGCATAGTGCTTTTACGCAGTGGTGTAGTCTAATTTTTTATGGTGGGTATTTGAGCATTTTTAAGTGGGTATACTGTATATATTTGTGCTATTCAAACCAATGGATAAATCAATTTTAAGTGGGTATACTGAAATCCCTGAAATTTAGAAGTGGGTATACTCCGTATACCCGCGTTCTACGTGGACTACACCACTGCTTTTACGTAAAAATTAAAAGCAAACGTTAAACAAAGAGTCAAATTGGGAGACTGATCTATGATTTGGACTGATTATCGTAGTGTTGCTTTATTTCGATAGTACAGGGGCCAACAGAGGTACTAAATTAAGCACAATATAGAGCAGAAAAGAAGCATTGCATAGCTTAGCCTCAGAGAAACAAGCTGCCGAAGACAAGAGAAGCCATTAAAGCTGTCTCTCTCATCCGCCCCTACAGTTGACGAAGAGGTGCCTACAATCGACGGCAAGATACTTAACCAAGATTAGTAGACCCAAGGAAGCTCTAATCACTTTTCCAGCCTCCAAGGCCCCCAAAAGGACTTTTTTTACGAGCCCGCTAAGATGATTAGCGCGGTTAGCAGTTAGCGGAGCCCCCTCTGTGGCCCTAGATGATTAGACAGGTTGCCTTAAGTCTGACGGTCATTATCACCCGCGTGCCAACACAGGTTTGCATATACTGTCAATCATCTGGCATTGACCTAAATTTCGCTGACTGACAGAGGGGAGGGGAGGCGGACAGGACAGGTGCGGATCCAGGATAACAGGTAGCAAACACAATGAGGCACAGCCCTGTGTGTGTGTGTGTGTGTGTGTGTGTGTGTGTGTGTGTGCGTGTGTGTGTGTGCATGTGCGTGCGTGTGTGTGCATGTGCGTGTGTGTGTGTGTGTGTGTGTGTGGGCGCGCGCGTGTGTGTGTGTGTGTGTGTGTGTGTGTGTGTGTGTGTGTGTGTGTGCGTGTGTGTGTGTGTGTTTGTGCGTGCGTGTGTGTGTGTTAGCCAGATCTGAATGTGTGTGGGTGGATGTGTGTTTTCACGTGTGTATATAGGAGACCACCTGGTGTGCCTGTGTGTGTGTGCGTTGCGTGCGTGGCGTGCGTGTGTGCACGCGTACGTGCATGTGTGTGTGATTTCTGTAGACGTGTGTGTGGGTGGATGGTTTTATTTTGCATTGTGCACAGTACATGCATGTGCCTGTGCCTGTGCATGTAAGTGCAGTGCGGTGTATTTATCTGTGCAGGTAGGTACTCTGTGGTGTGGTGTGCATGAGTCTGTGGTGTGGTGTGGTGTGTGTCTGTTTCTCCACCAGCTGACAGTAATCAAAGTAGAAGGATGTGGTCCAACTGATAAAGAATTAGGTCACCAGACTATTGAATTAGTCCGATGGCAACTGAACAAGCGCTGTAGCGCAGGGTAGGCGAGGCTAGCACAAACCTTTAAATGGCCCTGGCAGGACCACTGAGTGCTGTTGGCAGGAGCACTGGTATATCGCCGCTCCCTAGCTACAAAACAGTTCTTTAACATAATCTACTTATACATTTAGGAATTATTACATTAGTTTACATAACATCACATTTGGCAGGCACTTTTATTCAAAGTGACTTACAATTGAGGGCATAGTTATCCAGCACTTGCAGATACAAAGTCCACAGGAAATAAACAGAACAATACATGCAGATGCCAAATGGTGTCTGCGCGCGCACGCGCATACACATGCACATGCACACACATACACACGCACACGCACACACACACACACACACCATGCTAGAAATGTGTTAAGATGATTGCTTGATGGCTTGTTTAGCTATGCCATGTCATATAAGGCCCCTTATTATAGTCTATATAGACCAATACAAACACAGCCTAATTGTAATATTCCATCATTTGTAATCATGTGTATTGTTCACTGATTTTTCATTTCCTTTTGAGGTTGATCATGGCGTCATTTGCCTATTATATTTTTGTTGCTCATACAGTATTATCTGGCATGTGACGCATGTATAAAAACGATCATTAAACATCTTTTGCACTGCACAGCATGCAATATGAACTTAAAAATAGAATGAAAATGCAAATGTCTCCTCTCTGCCCAAGCTAACTAGCCCACCTCTGTGTTATTATCATACACTGTCTCGAGTCCTGTCAAAGGATACACACCCACGGTGCCTCATTTATCTGTTGACTGTATCTCTTTTGTTACTAACGTCTCCATTTTCGTGTTCGTGCGATCAGAGGCGCATCTTATCACCAGGCTAGGCAGGCAGCCGCTTGGGGCCCCCAAGCCACTAGATGGTGAAAAACAGCTAAACTTTAAACTATAATTGCGCCAATTTGCTTCCAATGTTCATTCATTTGGTTTTTTGCTTGGGGCCCCCACTGACACTAGAATCGCCTCTGCGTGCAATATCTACACACAGCATTCGAAATCATTATCATCCAAGCGGGGCCATGGCTGACCAAAGCAGCGGCAGCACCGGCACCCGCAGACCTTCCGTATGCAGATTAATATCCATTTCCATTTCCCACCTTCATCTGGCAGCCCATTACTGAAGAGGTCCCCCCAGCGAGGTAGCTTAGAAATGAGCTCCCGATTGGGATCGGGGCATGCTGTTTGCTCCAAGCAGCCCAGATGAATGTAATTGGTCATTCATAAAAGGGAGAAAGGGAGAGGTGGGGTGAGAGAGAGAGAGAGAGAGAGAGAGAAGAGAGAGAGAGAGAGAGAGAGAGAGAGAGAGAGAGAGAGAGATAGAGAGAGAGAGGGATGAGAAGAGATGGTGACAGAAAGAGAGGAATAAAGACAAACAGCATGAAAGACAAAGAAAGAAGAAAGACAAGACAAAGAAAGAAAAAAAAACAGAAAAGACAGAGAAGAAAGCAAGAGATGCTAAGGGCCAAGCGTATGCCACGTTTCCCTGATCACAGGAAACCTCGTTCTCTGCCGGGCCAGATTGATTCATACATTACGGCACAATTAAGTATTTTTCCAGTGTGACACGTCGCGGGCATTACAATTCATTAGGGGCCGATCTCTGTCTAGCCCAATTATGTCAAGTGCACCAAAATACTATGATGGGCGTAATGTTTTAATTAATGAGATCTCCTCATGCAAGATGTTGCTTTGATCCCCAAGAGGCCGGATGAGAGAAGCTGACTGGATTTAATTTACTGTATATGATTTATGATTACCTGCAAACGCGCCACGCCAGCCGAGGAAAAATGAAACGGACAGCACTTGTGGTTTTTTTTTTGATCCATTGGTTTATTCATGCTAATTTATCTTGCATGAAATCAAGAGAAAGGTTATTTACGAAAACACCATGTGAGATTTACAGTTGTTTTTTCATTCAAAATTCAAAAGCATTGTGAGGCGAAATGCATCACAACAAACGAGGAAGATGACAGGGGGGGAAAACCGGGTCACTTTTCCCGGGACCAGGGAGAAAGGGGGCCCAGAATTGGATCATAATGAACATTGTATGTACTGAGAAAAGGGCCCCGTTCTGGATGACTTTGTCCTGGTCCCGGCTAAAGCTGTCAGCGGCCCTGCAACAAGGCAAGGTCAGGTCGTTTGAGAAGCTGTGTGCTGTAATATGGAGCTGCCAATTCCTCACACTGTTGGCATGAGCCACACTCTTTTTATAGCCTGCCTCATGCTAGCATGGACAAAGAATATTCCGTTGCCCTTCTCGTTGTAAGGCCATGCCAAAATATGGACCTGCCTCACTGATTTTTATGGTACATCAGCCTTGAATATTTGCGGGTGAGACAATGTTTGCATAAATAAATAAACAAGTAAGTAAGGAAATGGAAATAAATAAACAATTTGCAAAACGGAATGCAACCACCCTTGAAAAATCTACTGTTTTTGCTTTGAAATACACCTTTCCTTTCATTTACGGTACAAGGTTATGTTTCCACTTTTTTTCCAAATAACAAAGTGCTTTTTATTCATTTCCTTTTCATAATTGTCCTTTATGTAATGTGCTTTTATATAATAACAGGAAGAAAGAAATTCAATTTGTTTAATTAACTGCGGTGCACAAAAGGGGTAAAAGGTAAAAAACTCTTTTTGTTACCACCGGTGAAGGACTTTTTAATTCTCCTTAGTACTGAAATACTTACACACCGGCGCTCCACCAAAAAAAAAAAAATCAACCACACTGCACACAAAAAAAATCTCTCACTCTCTAACCCGCAAAAGCATTGTGGGAAGGCTGCTCAGGGCGTCCTCTCTGTCCTTGGTTGGGGGGGATGACCTCTGCGATCCTCTGGCATCGGGTCAATTACTCACCGAGATTGGAAGCACACCCTGTCTAGTGCTGGGCTGACAACAGGAGGGGAGGAGCGAGAGAGGAGAGAGGCGAGAGGAGAGGAGGAGAGGAGGAGAGGAGAGGAGAGGAGAGAGGAGGAGAGGGGAGGAAGAGGAGGAGGAGGGAGAGGAGGAGAGGAGAGGGGAGGACGAGGCGAGAGGATAAGAGAGAAGAGAGGAGGAGGGAGGAGAGGAGAGACGAAGAGGAGATGAGAGGAGCGAGAGAGGAGAGGAGAGGAGAGGAGAGGATACGAGAGGAGAGGCGGAAGGGAAGAGGAGGGGAGAGGAGGGGGAGGAGAGGAGAGGAGAGGGGGGAGGGAGGGGGAGAGAGAGAGGACGAGGCGAGGAGAGGGGGGAGGGGAGAAGAGAGGAGAGGAGAGGAGCGAGAGAGGAGAGGAGAGGAGAGGGGAGGAGAGGAGAGGAGACTAGAGGAGAGGGAGAGGGAGAGGGAGAGTGGAGGAGAGGAGAGGAGAGCAGGGAGGAGAGGAGAGGAGAGCAGGGAGGAGGAGAGGAGAGCAGGGAGAGAGGAGAGGAGAGGAGAGGAGGGAGGAGGAGAGGAGAGGATGAAATGGGAGCGGCAAATAGAGCAGAGGAGAGGACATGGGAGAGAAGAGAAGAGAAGAGAAGAGAAGAGAAGAAGAAAGAGAGAGAAGAAGAAGAGGTGGATGGAGAAGGAGAGGAGTGGGGAAAGGAGGGTAGAGGAGCAAGAGGAGAGGAGGCAGAGGGAGGAGGAGAGAGCACAGTAGGAAGAGGAGAGGATAGCAGTGAAGAGGAGAAGGAGCAGAGGGAGAGAGAGGAGAGGAGAAAAGGAGGAGATTGGAGAGGAAAGAAGAGAAGAGAAAAAAAAAAGCATCCCTTACCATGGCGATGCAGGTGATGGATTCTGTTTTAGCAGTATGGCTCAGGTACCTCAGGGAGTCGTAAAAGGTGACCTTACACAGAAAGACTGCGAAAAAAGGAGGTTTTTACATGCTTCCCAATAGGGTATAGCGTGGGGGGGAAAAAGGGGGGGGGTTGGGGGGATGGGGGGGGTGAGGAAGTGAGTGAGGGAGGGGGCAGAAAGAAAGAGAGGAAATGAAAGAGAAAGGGAGAGAGGAAAAGTATGTATGCTAGACAGAGAGAGAGAGAGAGGAATGAGGGAAATGAAGAAAACAAGGCAGTCATAGAGAAGGGGAGGGAGAGAAAGAGGGAAAGAGGAAGGGAGCGAGGGATGGAGGAATGGACAGATGACCAGAGAGAAAGAGGTAGGGACGATGCCGCTAAGAGAACGCAGTAATGCGAGAATGAAAGACAGATAGAAAAAGAGTGGTTGGGGGAGGCGAAAAATGCCGAATGCACTCGGCGAGCGAGAGAAACAGAGGCTGAAAAAGAGCATGAAGGAGAAAATAAAAGAAACAGAGAGAGACGAGAGTCGTGAGAGGGAGAAAGAGGAGGAATAAAAGAGAAAAAGAGAGCACTGAAGTCTGCGCCAGCCTTGCTGGTTTCAGTGTCTCTTTTGTGCACTATGTGCGATAAACCCAAGTGACCTTGAGGTCCTTTTTTCCCTCAAAAAACATACACTTCCTCTGAGAGACCACATGCTTGTTCTTTGTCGCGACGCGTTTATTTCAAAGGACGATTGGACTTTCCCTTTCCTTACAGCGCTCTGTTGTAGCAGGGACGCCAAAGGTTGGCCCACTTTAAAGTCCACCCCTTGGTCACATGAATCCACTGATAACACGTACTGTACGTAAATGTGAGCTTGGACACAGTGCATACACACACACGCGCATGCACGCACGTTAGACGCACGCACGCACGCACGCACGCACGCACACACACACACACACACACACACACACACATTGACAACTAAAGCAATTAATGCATAACAATACGTCTGTTGCCTGTTGGTAAAACAATATCTTGGCTGACAAAGACAACACTTAGATTAATGAGGACTACATTCATTGGTCTCCAAAACTGACCTTGCCTCTGGCTACCCAATTTTAGTAGCGTATTTGTAGCAATGCCAAAACCACATAAGCAAGCACGTGCACGTATACACAGGCACACACCTTACAACAAGATGGTGCAAATGCAAACATGGGTACCCTACTCATACATTTTGACATTTACAATTCCTTTATTGAACCAACCATGGTCCATTCATCCACCAAAACCAATGCATAACTTTGCTTGCCCCATCAGAAAGTTCACCCCTGTACACATTAGTTCCATAACTTGAACCCCAAAAATGAAAACCTCCTTGGAGAAGCGGAGGCCAAAGCGGCTACACAGTTTGTCCAGCAGGTAAAAAAAAACCATGCACGCTTCACACAGTCACAAAACATGGTGAAGACACATTATCAGACATTGCAGACCCCACAAAGATTAGATTTATCAGGTCTAAGTTTAGCAACAAAGACCTTCGTGGCTATGGCACAGTGCAGTACTCTCATAGCACTACTTTGGTCCCATTAATCCACTTACTTTATAATGGCCACTCTCTTACCTGCACTATCCTTTATGATTGACAGCATTAACACCACAGTCAGAGAATTTTAATGTCTTTTAATTATACTGATGTTTGGTGATAATTTTGTGGCACCCTCGCCTGTTCGCCGTGCCAACGTCTCCCCCGTATCGAGCCCCCCCTCGTCTCCCCATCGGAGCTTGTCTTTTGACGGCGTCTGGCTCGTGTTTGTTTTTCAAACGCGTCTTTATTGGGCCGACAAAAAATCGTCGCACGCTCACACAGGGAGGGAGGAGGGAGGGGAACAGTTGTGTAGGTGTTCAGTAATTTATTTGAGCGGGGACTGCTGGCGAAAATGGTGTCATTTTTACGTGGCTACAGTAGTAAGGACCACTTACTGTGATACAGCCTGCGGCTCACTGGGTCTTTTTTGACATCCGGTACTGCTCATAAAGTGCTTTGTTGCTTAAGGACCCGCGAGATGAGTTTTGCAGGGAAGATAGAGGGTTCCTTGAAATCTTTCCCAACCCTGCACAGGAGTCTTATACGCCTGCTTTCTCCATTAATGCCACAAAGTTATCTTAAGAATTGTCTGACAAGAGTTTTGTTTTTTATTAGGGTGTTCCATTCAAGCATATGTTTGACATTTTGCATATAAGTTTAGTTGATGGATTCATTCACATATGTCTCTATTGTATCCATCTATCTAGCTCTCTAGCTATACAGCTACATAGCTATTTATCTAGCAAATCTCCATCATCCTTCATCCATCCATACAGCATCCAATCCATCCATCCTCATCAGGTGAACCATCCATTCCCTCTAGCAATTCCATCCCTCCATCATCCATCCCTCCATCCATTCATCCATCCATCCATCCCACCATCCCATCCTCCAGTGAACCATCCATTTCCCTTCCCTCCATCCCTCATCCAACCATCCCTCCATTACCATCATCCCCCCATCCATCCAGCCAATCCATCCATCCATCCATCCATCCATCCATCTACCTTTCCATCCTTCAATGCATCCATCCATCCAGTCAACCACACCATTTCTCCAGGCATACAGTATCCACATATACTGCATACTGTCACTGATTCTTGAAAGTTTGGCAAAAACATGTCCCTGCAGTGTAAAATATTAATTCTGTTTGAAAATCAACTAAATTTTCACAAAAAAAAATGAACCCAGTTAATGGCTCCAAGGGTGTTCTGTCAACACAAAGACGATACACAGTTTGTTTGAAAAATTTTTAAGTGTAATCTTTTAATTACTTTTCATGGCTATAACCCTGTCCAGCAACACCCTGTAAAACGCCTGTGTCCCAAGGACTGGCCATCATCATTTTCAATTGACTTAAAATTACAAAACCATCACTAACAGAATTGAAACAATATCACCATGATGTGGAAGACCATATTAAGTGGTTCTACAGATGTTGCACAATAGTGGGGATGTGAAGGAAACCAATATTATACTATTATTTACTGATTGTCAAAAATGTGTCCAGCATAATGGTCACCACCGTCAGATTTTTTCCTAAAAGGACAATAACACTCAGGTATGCACAAGGTATTAATTTTTCATTACTTGAGGACCCCTTTTTCACAACCTTCAGCTCTACTGGCCTACTTCACCATCACTGAAGCTCCTGTAAGTTTTATTATTTTGTCCTCAATTTGTTAATTTGTTTGGACATCATGTACTGTCCCAACCATAAACTGTCAAACACACCGTCGTGGGGTTTTAATAGTATTGTATTACTTTAAATGTTTAATAAATATAATTTTTTTTCAGAAAAAGGTATGAAGCACCCAAGAAACAGAGCGGAAAATGGAAAAATTGGCTAATGTGACAACAAACAATGCCATAATATTTAAAAGAGATGTTTTTTTGTCTAAACAGGCCGTCAGATGTCACCACCGTCAGATTTTTGTTCTGCTCATCATGTTGTTCCATATTTTACTAACATGTGTTGCTGGTTAATGAAAATTTACTAGGCATGTTAGTAATTAATTGATGAGACAAAAATGGATACTCTAGCCACCACTCAGGTGCATTTTGGAGGTTTTTTTTGTCAGAAAACCTGACGGTGGTGACATCTGATGGAGTTCACCAAAAAACACATGTTTTTAACCGTGTTTTTGGAAACATTGTTTTAAGAAATATGGCATACCAATAAGTGTCTACAGTTTATGTTGAATTGTTAAAAGTAATTCACTTTAATCTACAGTAAACATGTGTTTTTACTTCTAATTCTGTCTGCCGCTGTTGACCCAGAAAACAAGAAAAGAGCCCATTTTATGAAAGATGGTTAAACATGGGGAGCTTGGCCAATGAATTCACTGCACAGCCAAGACCTACATCTATGATAATACACCTCTATTATTTTGGATTTGAACAAACTTTAAAAGCTGTTTTTTACCACATTTTTCAACAACCAGTGTGGCTTACTTCCTAGATTAATTATCTAACTAATGAAGTAATAAAAGACATGGCTCATACTGGTGCACACACAAAAATAAAGATCTTGTTTACTGCAAGATGCCATTGACTTGAGAGGGCTATTTATTTTGCTCTAAATGCAGGTACTAATTAGGCCACTTTCGACCACTCTCAGATTACTGTCACCCAAACCACACCCGTCAGTTCTTAAGTCAACCACCGTAAGAAGGGAGTTTTGGACCATTTTAAAGGAATGTAATGCTTACAACATTTTTTCCTTAGGAGTTGTTGAAATATCAAAGTAAATCAGCCAATACTTAAGCCTTACACGGAATATTTGTGAGTGGAATTACAAAAAATGTTGTTTGGTTGTATTTAGGCGGTTAAGTAGAGCATCGTTTGTGACGGTAACATATTTTAAAAATATTAGAACACAATGAAACAGTATCAAAAAAGAAACAAAGTGAATTTTAAACATTTAAACGGCAATAGGTGTGAATCCAAAAAATACACATAAATCACTTAAAAAACTCCAGATACATAAGGCAAAAAAAAACCAAATCATACAATTTTTAATAACTTTTAAATTGTGTCTGACGGTGTTTTGTTGACAAAAAACAAGCTATTGGTCGGAGGGAAAAAACCTGATTTCTGAAAAAACTACATACTGGGTGAGTTGTGCCTTGTGCATTTCCCCTGAAAATCCAAAGACCTTAGTCTACAAGATAAGCCCATTTAACTTTTGTAATTCACTTTGGTTTTTTCCGTCACCATTACAACCTGTTTTATGTTTTACCATTTTCTCCAGAATCCAGTTGCGGTACATATTGTACATTCATTGATATATCCATCCATTCGTTGTCTATGCATTGAGTGGGAAGAAACCCAGCTGCACTCAGCAAA
>NC_085868.1:14587312-14604812 GCF_034702125.1 Engraulis encrasicolus | reverse complement strand
CTCTGTTTCCGTCTCATTTTTGACTAGAGTGGATCTGACAGAACTGAACTGTTATTATGGACAATGTATACAACTGAATTTGTTCACTTAGCTGATCCTATTAATGACTCATTTACTGTAATCATCGGATGACTCATTATGATTAATTAACTGATGCTTACTTTAGAATTAATGATCTGTTGATGGGTGCTAAATTAATTGTGACTGTAACCAATATTTGTCCAAATTATAACACTATGCCCAACGCACATGGCCTACTTGAAGTTACATAGTATAGCATTCTAAACATTCTCTTCGTCCCCTGTCATGGGATTGACAAATGAAGTCTACAAAGCACAACATTCTAGCCAAAACATTAAATGTCTTTTTTTTCTGATGATGGGTAGCATGCATTTACTCAAAAATTAAGCTTTTGTCACATGGCACAAATGTGATGCATAGTGCTTTTACGCAGTGGTGTAGTCTACTTTTTATGGTGGCTATACTCTATATTTGAGCATTTTTGAAGTGGGTATACTGTATATATTTGTGCTATTCAAAGCAATGGATCAATCAATTTTAAGTGGGTATACTGAAATCCCTGAAATTTAGAAGTGGGTATACTCCGTATACCCGCGTTCTACGTAGACTACACCACTGCTTTTACGTAAAAATTAAAAGCAAACGTTAAACAAAGACTCAAATTGGGAGACTGATCTATGATTTGGACTGATTATCGTAGTGTTGCTTTATTTCGATAGTACAGGGGCCAACAGAGGTACTAAATTAAGCACAATATAGAGCAGAAAAGAAGCATTGCATAGCTTAGCCTCAGAGAAACAAGCTGCCGAAGACAAGAGAAGCCATTAAAGCTGTCTCTCTCATCCGCCCCTACAGTTGACGAAGAGGTGCCTACAATCGACGGCAAGATACTTAACCAAGATTAGTAGACCCAAGGAAGCTCTAATCACTTTTCCAGCCTCCAAGGCCCCCAAAAGGACTTTTTTTACGAGCCCGCTAAGATGATTAGCGCGGTTAGCAGTTAGCGGAGCCCCCTCTGTGGCCCTAGCTGATTAGACAGGTTGCCTTAAGTCTTACGGTCATTATCACCCGCGTGCCAACACAGGTTTGCATATACTGTCAATCATCTGGCATTGACCTAAATTTCGCTGACTGAGGGGAGGGGAGGCGGACAGGACAGGTGCGGATCCAGGATAACAGGTAGCAAACACAATGAGGCACAGCCCTGTGTGTGTGTGTGTGTGTGTGTGTGTGTGTGTGTGTGTGTGTGTGTGTGCATGTGCGTGCGTGTGTGTGCATGTGCGTGTGTGTGTGTGTGTGTGTGTGTGTGTGGGCGCGCGCGCGCGCGTGTGTGTGTGTGTGTGTGTGTGTGTGTGTGTGTGTGTGTGCGTGTGTGTGTGTGTGTTTGTGCGTGCGTGTGTGTTAGCCAGATCTGAATGTGTGTGGGTGGATGTGTGTTTTCACGTGTGTATATAGGAGACCACCTGGTGTGCCTGTGTGTGTGTGCGTGTGTGTGTGTGTGTGCACGCGTACGTGCATGTGTGTGTGTGTGTGTGATCTCTGTAGACGTGTGTGTGGGTGGATGTTTATTTTGCATTGTGCACAGTACATGCATGTGCCTGTGCATGTACGTAGGTGCAGTGCGGTGCTTAAGTGTATTTGTCTGTGCAGGTAGGTGCTTCGTGGTGTGGTGTGGTGTGGTGTGCATGAGTCTGTGGTGTGGTGTGGTGTGTGTCTGTTTCTCCACCAGCAGACAGTAATCAAAGTAGAAGGATGTGGTCCAACTGATAAAGAATTAGGTCACCAGACTATTGAATTAGTCCGATGGCAACTGAACAAGCGCTGTAGCGCAGGGTAGGCGAGGCTAGCACAAACCTTTAAATGGCCCTGGCAGGACCACTGAGTGCTGTTGGCAGGAGCACCAGTATATCGCCGCTCCCTAGCTACAAAACAGTTCTTTAACATAATCTACTTATACATTTAGGAATTATTACATTAGTTTACATAACATCACATTTGGCAGGCGCTTTTATTCAAAGTGACTTACAATTGAGGGCATAGTTATCCAGCACTGGCAGATACAAAGTCCACAGGAAATAAACAGAACAATACATGCAGATGCCAAATGGTGTCTGCGCGCGCACGCGCATACACACGCACACGCACACGCACACACATACGGGTGGTTGACGTTTAAGGGCGTAACGCAAAAAAAAAAAAAAGTTTTTCAAATTCCTGAAAAAAATGATGGATAAAAATTGGAAAAAAATAGAAAAAAATAAAGCACTCAGTGGTCTGTGGAATTTCACCTTATTTTTGCCATTTTTGGGAAAATGTGTCCTGCATCAACACATAGCATAGGCATGTCACACCGCAGGAAAATGGAGTCACACCACAGGGAATTCACTGCATTATGGCCATTTAAATCCTTTTGTATACATGACTGACATCTGAGCTCATGCTAACTTGATAATGATATTGTGTTTAATCTTAATATGTGTTTTCATTAATAAAAACACTTTTTTTTCTCCTATAAGAGCAGTCACACCACAGGACACCATAAAATGAACCTAAGCATTGCGTGACAGAAAGATTGCAATATGAAGACATATTAAGAGGTTAAGAGTCACCGTAAACTTCCACAGCACTCTCCAATAACTGAGGTACTGACTGGTTAGGAGCCAGTCTTTAAGACCCTTGTAGTTGGCCTTGCAGCTGCCCATTCACAAACATTGACATACATGTCACCCCACAGGACGCAATTTGTGTTACGAAATTGAACTTGTAGTTAATATTACTGTCTTGAGTTTTTTCCACATTCACATATCTTAATCTAAAGTTAAGATTTATGCAATCATGCCAAATGCTTCATACATTATTCAAAATGTTGTTGGTTAATTTATATATATATTATTATATATTGTTTCATTAATGTTACAGTCACACCGCAGGAAAATCGACCTATAAACCTTTACATAGATCTTAACAAAAATGTTTCTTCTCATCTTAGACTAATATGAAACATAATGTACCACATCTTCTTTCATTGGCATTTGTTTTTTAAAGGAAAATAACAGTTTTGTAGGTTTTTAACCAATGTTACGAAAAAACAAGGCGTCACGTCTCCCACCCATACACACACACATACACACACACATACACACACCATGCTAGAAATGTGTTAAGATGATTGTTTGACGGCTTGTTTAGCTATGCCATGTCATATAAGGCCCCTTATTATAGTCTATATAGACCAATACAAACACAGCCTAATTGTAATATTCCATCATTTGTAATCATGTGTATTGTTCTCTGATTTTTCATTTCCTTTTGAGGTTGATCATGGCGTCATTTGCCTATTATGTTTTTGTTGCTCATGCAGTATTATCTGGCATGTGACGCATGTAAAAAGCGATCATTAAACATCTTTTGCACTGCAGCACAGCAATAGGAACTTAAAAATAGAAATGAAAATGCAAATGTCTCCTCTCTGCCCAAGCTAACTTGCCCACCTCTGTGTTATTATCATACACTGTCTCGAGTCCTGTCAAAGGATACACACCCACGGTGCCTCATTTATCTGTTGACTGTATCTCTTTTGTTACTAACGTCTCCATTTTCGTGTTCGTGCGATCAGAGACGCATCTTATCACCAGGCTAGGCAGGCAGCCGCTTGGGGCCCCCAAGCCACTAGATGGTGAAAAACAGCTAAACTTTAAACTATAATTGTGCCAATTTGTTTCCAATGTTCATTCATTTGGTTTTTTGCTTGGGGCCCCCACTGACACTAGAATCGCCTCTGCGTGCAATATCTACACACAACATTCGAAATCATTATCATCCAAGCGGGGCCATGGCTGACCAAAGCAGCGGCAGCACCGGCACCCGCAGACCTCCCGTATGCAGATTAATATCCATTTCCATTTCCCGCCTTCATCTGGCAGCCATTACTGAAAAGTCCAGCGAGGTAGCTTAGAAATGAGCTCCCGATTTGGATCGGGGCATGCTGTTTGCTCCAAGCAGCCCCAGATGAATGTAATTGGTCATTCAATAAAGGGAGAAAGAGGGGGTGGGGTGAGACAGAGAGAGAGAGAGAGAGAGAGAGAGAGAGAGAGAGAGAGAGAGAGAGAGAGAGAGAGAGAGAGAGAGAGAGAGAGAGAGAGAGAGAGAGAGGGATGAGAAGAGATGGTCACAGAAAGAGAGGAATAAAGACAAACAGCATGAAAGACAAAGAAAGAAGAAAGACAAGACAAAGAAAGAAAAAAAACAGAAAAGACAGAGAAGAAAGCAAGAGATGCTAAGGGCCAAGCGTATGCCACGTTTCCCTGATCACAGGAAACCTCGTTCTCTGCCGGGCCAGATTGATTCATACATCACGGCACAATTAAGTATTTTTCCAGTGTGACACGTCGCGGGCATTACAATTCATTAGGGGCCGATCTCTGTCTAGCCCAATTATGTCAAGTGCACCAAAATACTATGATGGGCGTAATGTTTTAATTAATGAGATCTCCTCATGCAAGATGTTGCTTTGATCCCCAAGAGGCCGGATGAGAGAAGCTGACTGGATTTAATTTACTGTATATGATTTATGATTACCTGCAAACGTGCCACGCCAGCCGAGGAAAAATGAAACGGACAGCACTTGTGGGTTTTTTTTTGATCCATTGGTTTATTCATGCTAATTTATCTTGCATGAAATCAAGAGAAAGGTTATTTACGAAAACACCATGTGAGATTTACAGTTGTTTTTTCATTCAAAATTCAAAAGCATTGTGAGGCGAAATGCATCACAACAAACGAGGAAGATGACAGGGGGGGAAAACCGGGTCACTTTTCCCGGGACCAGGGAGAAAGGGGGCCCAGAATTGGATCATAATGAACATTGTATGTACTGAGAAAAGGGCCCGTTCTGATGACTTTGTCCTGGGCCCGGCAAAAGCTGTCAGCGGCCCTGCAACAAGGCAAGGTCAGGTCGTTTGAGAAGCTGTGTGCTGTAATATGGAGCTGCCAATTCTCACACTGTTGGCATGAGCCACACTCTTTTATAGCCTGCCTCATGCTAGCATGGACAAAAAGAATATTCCGTTGCCCTTCTCGTTGTAAGGCCATGCCAAAATATGGACCTGCCTCACAGATTTTTATGGTACATCAGCCTTGAATATTTGCGGGTGAGACAATGTTTGCATAAATAAATAAAGAAGTAAGTAAGGAAATGGAAATAAATAAACAATTTGCAAAACGGAATGCAACCACCCTTGAAAAATCTACTGTTTTTGCTTTGAAATACACCTTTCCTTTCATTTACGGTACAGGTTATGTTCCACTTTTTTTCCAAATAACAAAGTGCTTTTTATTCATTTCCTTTTCATAATTGTCCTTTATGTAATGTGCTTTTATATAATAACAGGAAGAAAGAAATTCAATTTGTTTAATTAACTGCGGTGCACAAAAGGGGTAAAAGGTAAAAAACTCTTTTTGTTACCACCGGTGAAGGACTTTTTAATTCCTCTTTGTACTGAAATAGCTACACACCGGCGCTCCACCAAAAAAAAAAAAATCCACCACACTGCACACAAAAAAATCTCTCACTCTCTACCCGCAAAGCATTGTGGGAAGGCTGCTCAGGGGCGTCCTCTCTGTCATTGGTTGGGGGGGATGACCTCTGCGATCCTCTGGCATCGGGTCAATTACTCACCGAGAGGGAAGCACACCTGTCTAGTGCTGGGCTGACAACAGGAGGGGAGGAGCGAGAGAGGAGAGGAGCGGAGAGGAGGAGAGGAGAGGAGAGGAGGAGAGGAGAGGAGAGGAGAGGAGAGGAGAGGAGAGGAGAGGAGAGGAGCGGAGAGGAGAGGAGAGGAGGAGGAGGAGAGGAGAGGAGGAGAGGAGAGGAGAGGAGAGGAGAGGAGAGGGGAGGAGAGGAGAAGAGAGGAGAGAAGGGGAGGGGAGGAGAGGAGTGGAGAGGAGATGGGAGGAGAGAGAGGGGAGAAGAGAGAGAGGGAGAGGGGAGGGGAGAGGAGAGGGGAGGCGAGGAGAGGAGAGGAGAGAGAGAGAGGACAGGAGAGGAAGGGGAGGGAGAGAAGGAGGGAGAGAGGGAGAGGAGAGAGGAGAGGAGCGAGAGAGGAGAGGAGAGGAGAGGAGAGAGGAGGAGGGGAGCGAGAGAGGAGAGGAGGGAGGAGATGTGGAGAGCAGGGAGGAGGAGAGGAGAGGAGAGGAGGGAGGAGGAGAGGAGAGGATGAAATGGGAGCGGCAAATAGAGCAGAGGAGAGGACATGGGAGAGAAGAGAAGAGAAGAGAAGAGAAGAGAAGAGAAGAGAAGAGAAGAGAAGAGAAGAGAAGAGAAGAGAAGAGAAGAGAAGAGAAGAGAAGAGAAGAGAAGAGAAGAGAAGAGAAGAGAGGAGAAGAGAAGAGGGTGATGGAGAAGGAGAGGAGTGGAGAGGAGCACAGAGGAGAGGAGAGCAGAGGGAGGAGGAGATGGGAGAGGAGATGAGCACAGAGGAGAGGAGAGGATAGCAGTGAAGAGGAGAGCAGAGCAGAGGAGAGGAGAGGAGAGGAAAGGAGGAGATTGGAGAGGAAAGAAGAGAAGAGAAAAAAAAGCATCCATTACCATGGCGATGCCAGGTGATGGATTCTGTTTTAGCAGTATGGCTCAGGTACCTCAGGGAGTCGTAAAAGGTGACCTTCACACAGAAAGACTGCTGGAAAAAAGGAGGTTTTTACATGCTCCCAATGGTATAGCACGTGGGGTGTGAAAAAGAGAGAGGGTGTTGGGGGGATGGGGGGGGTGAGGAAGTGAGTGAGGGAGGGGGCAGAAAGAAAGAGAGGAAGTGAAAGAGAAAGGGAGAGAGGAAAAGTGTGTATGCTAGAAAGAGAGAGAGAGAGAGAGAGAGAGAGAGGAATGAGGAGAATTAAGGAAACAAGGCAGTCATAGAGAAGCGGAGGGGGAGAAAGAGGGAAGGAGGAAGGGAGCGAGGGATGGAGGAATGGACAGATGACCAGAGAATGAAAGGGAGATGAAAATGAAAGAGAGAGAAAAAGAGTGGTTGGGGAGGCGAAAAAAATGCAGAATGCACTCTGCAAGCGAGAGAAACAGAGGCTGAAAAAGAGCATGAAGGAGAAAATAAAAGAAACAGAGAGAGACGAGAGTCGTGAGAGGGAGGGAGAGAGAGGAATAAAAGAGAAAAAGAGAGCACTGAAGTCTGCGCCAGCCTTGCTGGTTTCAGTGTCTCTTTTGTGCACTATGTGCGATAAACCCAAGTGACCTTGAGGTCTCCTTTTTTCCCTCAAAAAACACTTCCTGAGAGACCACAATGCTTGTTCTTTGTCGAGACGCGTTATCTTCAAGACGATTGGTCTTTCCTTTCCTTACAGCGCTCTGCTGTACTGAAGCAGGGACACCAAAGGTTGGCCCACTTTAAAGTCCACCCCTTGGTCACATGAATCCACTGATAACACGTACTGTACGTAAATGTGAGCTTGGATACAGTGCACACACACACACACACGCATGCACGCACGTTAGACGCACGCACGCCAGACGCACGCACGCACGCACGCACGCACGCACGCACACACACACACACACACACACACACACACACACACACACACACACACACACACACACACACACACACATTGACAACTAATGCATCATAATACATAACAATACGTCTGTTCCCTGTTGGTAAAACAATATCTTGGCTGACAAAGACAACACTTAGATTAATGAGGACTACATTCATTGGTCTCCAAAACTGACCTTGCCTCTGGCTACCCAATTTTAGTAGCGTATTTGTAGCAATGCCAAAACCACATAAGCAAGCACGTGCACGTATACACAGGCACACACCTTACAACAAGATGGTGCAAATGAAGAGTTCAGATGCAAAACCCCCTAAGTGCCGTTTCAGAAAATAATCTTAATTCATTTTTATTTAATACAAAGCTATCAAAATTGCATATTTTTAAATTTTATTCATGTAATATAACTATTTATATATATTATCAAGTACATGAATGTAAACCAAACCAACAATGGGGTTCTCTAAAAATATAGAAGTGCAGGTCTTCAGAAATGGAGTTAGGGGGTTTTGCATCTGAACTCTTCAAATGCAAACATGGGTACCCTACTCATACATTTTGACATTTACAATTCCTTTATTGAACCAACCATAGTCCATTCATCCACCAAAACCAATGCATAACTTTGCTTGCCCCATCAGAAAGTTCACCCCTGTACACATTAGTTCCATGTACTTGACCCCAAAAATGAAAACCTCTTTGGAGAAGCGGAGGCCAAAGCGGCTACACAGTTTGTCCAGCAGGGTAAAAAAAAACATGCAGCTTCACACTGTCACAAAACATGTGAAACACATTATCAGGCACATTGCAGACCCCACAAAGATTAGATTTATCAGGTCTAAGTTTAGCAACAAAGACCTTCGTAGCTATGGCACAGCGCAGTACTCTCATAGCACTACTTTGGTCCCATTAATCCACTTATTTTATAATGGCCACTCTCTTACCTGCACTATCCTTTATGATTGACAGCATTAACACCACAGTCAGAGAGGATTTATGTCTTTTAATTATACTGATGTTTGGTGATAATTTGTGGCACCCTCGCCTGTCGCCGTGCCCAACGTCTCCCGTCGTCGAGCCCCCTCGTCTCCCCTCGATCTGAGCTTGTCTTTTGACGGCGTCTGGCTCGTGATTGTATTTCAAACGCGTCTTTATTGGGCCGTCATCGTCACACGCTCACACAGGGAGGGACGGAGGGAGGGGAACAGTTGTGTAGGTGTTCAGTAATTTATTTGAGCGGGACTGCTGGGAAATGGTGTCATATTTTACGTGGCTACAGTAAGGACCACTTACTGTGATCAGCCTGTCGGCTCACTGGGTCTTTTTTGACACTCCGGCACTGCTCATAAAGTGCTTTGTTGCTTAAGGACCGCGAGAGATGAGTTTGCAGGAAGATAGAGGGGTCCTTGAAATCTTTCACACGCCCTGCAGGAGTCTTATACGCCTGCTTTCTCCATTAATGCCACAAAGTTATCTTAAGAATTGTCTGACAAGAGTTTTGTTTTTTATTAGGATGTTCCATTCAAGCGTATGTTTGACATTTTGCATGGAGCAGTTCAGTTGATGGATTCATTCACATATGTAACCGGGTCATATTTAAGGATTTTGATGATTTTATTTTGTTTCAATATTTTGGGATTTAATTTTATTCAAAACCGGAAGTGACTTAATGCTGGGGCGGGATTTCCGGTTTAGTGAACGGTTCATGAGGAAACCTTGCAAGCGCAAGCGAGACACGAAATCATCTTCCCGAGAATGATTGTAAGTTCATTAATTTAGTTAAAATATATTGTTACATTTAGTTAAAATGAGGAATTGAACTGAAGATAATGTGAAATAGTTCGCTAAGTAACAGATGGACCTAGATTCACATGCAGATTTGCTGCCTGACTGCAGCATGGTTTACCCTGTCTCAACCTAGCCTCGCCACAAAATATAATTTAAGCTTGAGTTCATGTAAGTGTACGTGTAAATATGGTGACGTTAAGTACTTAAGTCACAATATTAGGAATATCTCCATGTATTACACTGAAATGGATTGTATACTGTATCACCCAACCTAGGGAACCTCGGTGTCCGGTGAAGTAAAGATCAGTGATCACGCGCTGGTGTGGCGCGGTGTGTATTGAGTAAGTGAAAAGGTTTTCTTGAAAAGTGTTAAGCACCTTTCTAGAGTGAACTGTGGTTGTGGTGTACTAATGTTATAATGTGTGTTTCTCATCTCCAGTATCACCACTACCGTTTGTACCGTGGTTACTATGGGGTACAGATTTGATGGCTAGTAGTTCAGACTTGCATTTGCAACTACTCAACGATTTTGTAATCGCCTATTTAGAATAGCCTCCTGGGGTTTTGAGGCAGTATACTGTGACGAGTGTTTTCATTTGATAAAAAGAGCAACCCTGTAAAAATATTTTTCTGGTTGTTTTCATTTTATTTCCTTTTGAGGCTCTTTTATGTCCAGAACGTGGACACTTGTATTTTTCTACTTTTTCTTTCCTTATACAAATAAAACTCAAATCTACTTTTGCTATCAGATAAGATCCTAGTTGTGTCGTGTGCATTTCTTCACGGTCACAAATTTTGGTACCAGGAGTGGGGTCGAGTTATCTGATAGTTTAGAGTGGGTTAGTGTCTTGCTGCGGAGAACAGTAAACGGTAGTGGTGATACGAAGCAGACGTGAGCGGCTGGACGGCTGGAGCCTGACGGGGTGCAGACAGAGGGACCGGCAGGAGTGATCGGTGGACCTTGAATCAGCTGAGAGGACTCTCGGCCAAGAGACTGTAGCTCCCAGGATTTCCTCGGACCAGCCCAGGGTGCCGACTGCTCTACACCCAATATCCTTGACTACTTGTGAGAAAGACTTTTGAGAATGGAGCCGGGACAAGAGGGAGCAGTGGGGGGCGAGGAACGAGTGCCTGAAAATAGAGGCGCTGGGGAAGTTCCTCAAGACGGGGACATTTTAGAACAGGTGTCTGAACTGAGACGTAAACAAAGTGAAGCCCTGGCAGCTATTGCTGCCTTGAGTCAAGAACCACAGAGGTCAGAACCCCAGAGGTCATATGTTTATGTGCCAAGGGAACGCCAAATTACGCCTTTCAGTGGCGACTATGAGAAAGATGGCCGCTCAGTCGATGATTTTATTGAAGAGGTTGAGCGTGTAGCACATGCTCGATACCAATCTGCAAATGACAAGTATGACTTTGTAATGTCACTGCTAAAGGGTGCTGCTCTAGAGGAGATGAGGTTTCGTAGTGGGGGAAAGTCACTACCCGTGGCAGACCTGTTCAAATACCTCAGAGAAGCCTTTAGAGATAAAAGGTGCATAGCTCAGCTTCTGCATGATTTGTATAACCGAAAACAAAAAGATGGGGAGGATATCCTGGGCTACTCACATGCCTTGTGTCAGATTTTGCGAGTAGTTTTGAAACAAGACCCTAATGCCCTAGCTAATGAGCAGAAAGTTCTCAGAGATCAATTCATTGAAGGCCTAAGTGATCCACTCCTTAAGAGAGAACTGAGGAAGTTCGCCAGGGAGAAGCCTGACTCCACTATGATACAGGTCAGAGAAGAAGCCTATTTATGGTCAGTGGAGGATGCTAGCCATTCTAAAGCCTCTAAAAGCAGACCTAAAGGAGACAGTGGAGATAGGGAGATAGGGAGTGCAATGCAATGTCCGCTCATGAACAGAATGTTGGGACTGTAGGTGATCTTTTCAAAGTAGTAGCTGAGCAAGGGAAACAGATCAGTGAGTTGACTGCTGCTGTAAAGACCCTAACTATGCAGAGGACAAATTCTAGTGAACAGAACAATACCCGCCGACGACCCCAGTTGAAATTCACAGATGATGGCAAACCCATCTGTCTCAAATGTCAAGGAGAAGGGCATATAGCCAAGAACTGCCCACAGAAACAAAATGCACCCCAAAGCGGTAGGAATCAGGGAAACTAGAGGCCCCGATCGCGGTGAGTCAAGCGATTCGGGGGAGCAATACAGACTCAGTTAAAACCCCGATTTCTCAGGATCGGTTACTGGCCCGTGCAGTAGGAACATGTCCGACTGTTGATATTAACATACACGGTGTTGTCACTAGTAGCTTGCTAGATACTGGTAGCCAAGTCAGTACCATAACTGAACAGTTTTTCCGCCAGCATTTGGGTGGGGAGGATAACGACATGTTGGCTACAACTGGGTGGTTAAGATTAACTGCTGCTAATGGATTAGACATCCCATATATAGGATATCTTGAGCTAGAGATTGAGACCATGGGCCTGAAAATGCCAGATTGTGGCTTCCTTGTTGTGAAAGACCCACCAAACTCAGAAACTGCAGTGATTATTGGCATGAACATCATTAGCCGCTGTCGTCAATTAGTGCATGCAGAATTCGACACTGTCCTCGGGGGGAGCCTTGATTCAGACTGGAGAAGTGCCTTTCAGCAGGTGCAGAAGTGTACCGTCACTAGGCGAAGTGTGGCCAAATTGGCAGGTAGGGATGGAGCCCACATCCCCTCAGCATCAGTGGTTACGGTTATGGCGAAAGGTCTTCCGAAAGTGCAAGAAGGTGACAGCTTGCGGCTATTAGAGCTGGGGAACCTCACTTTGCCGAGAGGTCTTGTAGTTCTACCCACTTTGGTTGAGGCTAGCAATAATATGGTACCTGTGCAAGTGGTGAATCTTTCATCAGAAGATGTGTGGTTAAACCCTAGGACCCGTCTTGGGGTATTTTCCCCAGTGGAGTGCTTAAGTGATGAATCTCCAGTTAAAGTGAAGTTCAACCGTGTCTCAGCAAGTACCGAACATGTCTCAGTTGATCAGCCCAGTGCCAGTAGTGCTGGCACTTCCTCTGTCTTGGACAAATTAGACATTGGAGGCAGTGGGGAGCAACAGGAGCAATTGAAGGCTGTGCTTGCCAAGTATGTGAATGTTTTTGCTGTTGATGATGATGACTTGGGATACACAGACAGAGTCAAGCATGACATTAACTTAGTGGATGATGTACCTGTGAACCTACCTTATCGGCAAATTCCACCTAACCAGTACACAGAGGTGAAAGAGCATATATCCAAGCTATTGAAGAAGGGTATAATCAAAGAGAGTTGTAGCTCTTACGCATCTCCAGTGGTAGTAGTGAGAAAAACTGATGGTAGTATACGGCTATGTGTTGATTTCCGTAAGCTCAACCTGAAGACACGGAAAGATGCTTTTCCGCTGCCAAGAATTGATGAGAGTTTTGATGCTTTGCAGGGCGCTGAATTCTTCTCGACAATTGACTTAGCAAGCGGGTACCACCAGGTGGCAGTAAAAGAACAAGATCAGCATAAAACCGCTTTCACTACCCCTTTTGGCCTATATGAGTATTTGTGATGCCCATGGGGGTTTGTAATGGTCCTGCAACGTTTCAAAGATTAATGCAAACTGCAATGAATGACTTGATATTCCAAATAATGTTGGTGTTTTTGGATGACATTCTGCTCTTTTCAAAGACATTCAAGGAGCACCTCGAAAGAGTGGACATAGTCTTGAAACGACTGCAGGATACCGGTCTTAAAGTCAAATTAGAGAAATGCCACTTCCTGCAGCAGAAAGTTAAGTTCTTAGGTCATCAGATATCAGCGGAGGGAATTGAAACCGACCCAGGCAAAATAGTGTCCGTGAAGGAATGGCCCGTGCCTACCACACTGAAGGAGCTGCGCTCGTTCTTAGGGTTTTGTGGGTACTATAGGCGATTTGTGGAGCACTTTTCACATATAGCTAGCCCGCTTCATGATCTAGTGAATTTCTGCTTGAATTCAGGTCCTCCCTCTAAGGTGAATCAATGGATGTGCAGTCAATGGACTCCACAATGTCAGAACTCGTTTGATGTTTTAAAGCAGAAACTCACTAGTGCCCCAATACTAGGGTATGCTGACTTTACTCGTCCTTTTATTGTTGAGACGGACGCCAGTAATCAAGGTTTGGGAGCAGTCTTGTATCAACAACAAGGAGGAAAAAAGAGAGTAATTGCGTATGCAAGCCGTAGGCTCAGAAATGCAGAAAGAAATGACAGAAATTATAGCAGTATGAAATTGGAACTTCTGGCTCTGAAATGGGCAATATCAGAGAAGTTCCGAGGCTACCTGCTTGGTTCTAAATTCACTGCCTTTACTGACAATAATCCATTGTGCCATCTCAACACTGCAAGATTAGGAGCATTAGAACAGCGATGGATGGCTCAGTTAGCAGTCTTTGATTTCGATGTTCAATACAGGCCAGGCCGGTCCAACCGGGCTGCTGATGCATTATCTAGGCACCCATTTGCAGGGGAGCATGAACTTATGTCAGATGACATGGAGTATGATGGGTGCGTGGCTATCTGCAATGTGATACGGAAGGGGACATCACTCGGCACTGAGCTAACAACCGCATGTCTTGAGAGTTGTAAGATTAGGCAGATGCGCGCAACTGAAAATGGAGATGGTTCTGGTTCTGCTGCCCAGGGTAATACTCCCACGTTAGCTGGTTACTCCAAAGATGACTTGAGGGCATTTCAGGTGCAGGACCCAGTACTGGGCCCTTTTAGAAAGTTCTGGGACAGCAAGACTAAGCCTAACTTTAAGGAGAGGAAACACCTTGACCAACCAGTGTTATCCCTAGTCAATAAACATTGGCCATATATTAGGGAGAAGGACGGACTGCTTTATCGGGTGATTGGTGACGTGGACCCACACCTCCCAGTTGATGCTCTTTTAGGACAGGAGTCCACCGTAGAACCCAGTCACGACTGGTTGGCAATACATCAGCGGCGTTTGAAAGAGGCTCATGCCAGGGCCAAAGAGTATGGTGAACAAAAAGCTGCTGAACGCATTGCCAGGTCCAATGAAAAGGTGTACTGTCCCTCGATTGAGCTAGGTCAGATTGTGTATGTCAGAAACCGGCCCCCAGGCCGAAATAAGATTCAAGATGCCTGGAAGCCCATTCCTCATCGGGTGGTGCAGATTCAAGGAACCACTTACACCGTAGAACCTATAGAAGGAGGGCCTACAAAAAGAGTTAACAGAGTTGACATCAGACCCTGTGTGTACCTACCAGTGTTAATTTTGTCAGCTTTTTTTTATTTAGTCGTAGTCTTAGTCACAATGACGAAAATCAATTTTAGTCTTAGTCATATTTTAGTCATTGCCTTCCCAATTTAGTCTTAGTCTTTGTCTAAATGACGAAAATCAATTTTAGTCTTAGTCAATTTTTAGTCATTTTAGTCAACACTGTACATAATAGAACTTCTCCACACACTGCTTCTCTTTTTAACATATATCATTGACTGGACAGAATAAACCTTCTCCGCGCACTGCTTCTCATATCACACTGTGCAGAATGAAACTTCTTCACACACTGCTTCTCTTTTTCTCTATTGTATTTAACACCAGTGTTAATTTAGTCAGTTTTTTAAAATTTAGTCTTAGTCTTAGTCACAATGACGAAAATCAATTTTAGTTTTAGTCATATTTTAGTCATTGCCTTCCCAATTTAGTCTTAGTCTTAGTCTAAATGACGAAAATAAAAAAAGGGGGTTGACGAAATATTTTAGTCATAGTCATGGTTGACGAAATTAACACTGGTCCCTACCAGTCCCCAGGTCACAAACCAATAACCGGCATCTGAGACGAACCCCAGAGTCCCCGCCAGAGGACTGTCTAAATTCAGGTGACACTCTAGATGGTTTAGTCATGGAAGAAGTGATGGTTTCTAGCTCAGCCAATACCCCTGCTCTCACTGAGGACCTTGGTCAGGTCATGACACCTAGCAGTGAGGATAACATGGAGGCTAGTATCGAGGGTGAGTCAGACAGGGATGAAGACGTTCCCGAACCCGAATACGAGGTAGAATCTGACGATGCAGACTTGGCTTCAGAAGGTGATCCCATGCCTGAACCCGCTCCCCTTCCCCGTAGAAGTCAAAGGTCGACCGCAGGTCAGCACTCTAACCTGCATCATGAACCGAAGTCAGTTTTAGATCCAAGCTCTTCAGCTGTAATCTCCCAAATAATTGCCGACTTAAGCACAGTGTTGTTCAGAGAAGCTGTGAGGGAAATAAGAAACTCATTTGTAGTCACCGAGGCCGGTGACTTGTAAGCAGGGGAGAATGTAACCGGGTCATATTTAAGGTTTTTGATGATTTTATTTTGTTTCAATATTTTGGGATTTAATTTTATTCAAAACCGGAAGTGACTTAATGCTGGGGCGGGATTTCCGGTTTAGTGAACGGTTCATGAGGAAACCTTGCAAGCGCAAGCGAGACACGAAATCATCTTCCCGAGAATGATTGTAAGTTCATTAATTTAGTTAAAATATATTGTTACATTTAGTTAAAATGAGGAATTGAACTGAAGATAATGTGAAATAGTTCGCTAAGTAACAGATGGACCTAGATTCACATGCAGATTTGCTGCCTGACTGCAGCATGGTTTACCCTGTCTCAACCTAGCCTCGCCACAAAATATAATTTAAGCTTGAGTTCATGTAAGTGTACGTGTAAATATGGTGGCGTTAAGTACTTAAGTCACAATATTAGGAATCTCTCCATGTATTACACTGTGATGTGATTAGTACTGAAATGGATTGTATACTGTATCACCCAACCTAGGGAACCTCGGTGTCCGGTGAAGTAAAGATCAGTGATCACGCGCTGGTGTGGCGCGGTGTGTATTGAGTAAGTGAAAAGGTTTTCTTGAAAAGTGTTAAGCACCTTTCTAGAGTGAACTGTGGTTGTGGTGTACTAATGTTATAATGTGTGTTTCTCATCTCCAGTATCACCACTACCGTTTGTACCGTGGTTACTATGGGGTACAGATTTGATGGCTAGTAGTTCAGACTTGCATTTGCAACTACTCAACGATTTTGTAATCGCCTATTTAGAATAGCCTCCTGGGGTTTTGAGGCAGTATACTGTGACGAGTGTTTTCATTTGATAAAAAGAGCAACCCTGTAAAAATATTTTTCTGGTTGTTTTCATTTTATTTCCTTTTGAGGCTCTTTTATGTCCAGAACGTGGACACTTGTATTTTTCTACTTTTTCTTTCCTTATACAAATAAAACTCAAATCTACTTTTGCTATCAGATAAGATCCTAGTTGTGTCGTGTGCATTTCTTCACGGTCACACATATGTCTCTATTGTATCCATCTATCTAGCTCTCTAGCTATACAGCTACATAGCTATTTATCTAGCAATCCATGCATCTATGCATCCACCCATCCATCCATCCATCTATCCATCCATCCAGTGAACCATCCATGCCTCCGTCCATCCCTCCATCCATCCATCCATCCTTCAATACATCCATCCATCCAGTCAACCTCCCATTCTCCATGCATACAGTATCACATACTGCATACTGTACATATTGTACATTCATTGATATATGAGCGATTCTCTAATTCGCCTACAGTGGATTTTATTTGGCAATTCCACTAACTATTAACTGCATCCAATGATGTTTTGGACATTAGAAAACATTTATCTTTCATATAATACAGAAAGTGTAGACATAGCATTATTTCCCTCAGCAAGAATGAATATTTAATACTGGTTTTGGGCGTTTTCATGCCGTCCTGTTTTCCAAATGTCAGATTCAGTCTTCATATTAGCATGTAAAGAAACTTGTTTTGCCCAAGACGATTGCAAATGTTGATTCACAGTAATCATCACAATATGACAAAACTGTCAGAAAGACCACTGTCCTTTCCATTATACATGAAATTTGCCATTTTGTGTGTGTCCACGAAAACTGTGTTAACTGTGTCACGGTCTGAAACCTCCTCCATAAATCAGTAATGGTTTGGTCTTAGGCCATACGAATAACATCACGTGATGTCATAACCTCTTTGGCAGGATACGGGAAGACTTTTTGGTAAATTTTGAGCTCCATCCTTCCATAAT
>NC_085868.1:14567312-14582312 GCF_034702125.1 Engraulis encrasicolus | reverse complement strand
GGTCCATTTGTGCCTGAAAATTTTAACCTATAAACTTCATTCAAAGACTGTTAGAGAGATCACAAGCATGACTCCGATCTGTGAAAAGGACACTTGCCAACTCCTTTTA
The DNA here is from genome assembly GCF_034702125.1 of Engraulis encrasicolus. NCBI lineage: Eukaryota > Metazoa > Chordata > Actinopteri > Clupeiformes > Engraulidae > Engraulis > Engraulis encrasicolus. The sequence goes on along the minus strand of NC_085868.1, from coordinate 14,582,203 downwards.
GTTTTTTTACAACGATGTTGTAAAGACAAAAAACTCATTCTCATTTTCTCCCCTGTTAAAGGCTCAATACTAACTGTCTTTCAGTCAATCACAACAGGTGCAGCCAGTGAAGGATTCCATTTCAACTGTCACTGTCTCAAGATTCCATTCTTAACGAGCAGGTGCGAGCAAGCATTCTAGAAGTCTATTGTTGAGCTCTGCAATGCAATGTAATATAGTCTTGCTGGACTATGCATGACAATTAGCTGCTTGGCTTAGTGGTAATGCATGCCGCTGCATTAGAGATATGGAGGTTGAGGGTTCGAAACCCACCTGAGGCCATGTTGATTTTCTAAATTATATCATATGCAGCGTTCCTTGGCCGACTTAAAATGCCATGTATATCATTTAGTATGGATGGCAAATGTGCTGAATTACAGATATTGAGGTTGAGGGTTCGAAACCCAGTCAAAGCCATGTTGATTTTCAAAATTACATCATATGCAGTGTTCCTTGGCCAACTTAAAATGCCATGTATGTCATTTAGTATGAATGGCAAATGTGCTGAATTAGGGATATGGGGGTTGGAGGTTCGAACCCCAGTCGAAGCCATGTTGATTTTCAAAATGATATCATATGCAGTGTTCCTTAGCCAACTTCAAATATCATGTATTGTATGTCATTTAATATCAATGGCAAAGGGGTTGGATTACAGATATGGAGGTTGTGAGTTCTAATCCCGCTCGAAGCCATGTTGATTTTCAAAATTATATCATATGCAGTGTTCCTTAGCCAACTTAAAATAACATGTATGTCATTTAGTATATCCCCAAAACGCAGAGCTACAACACTTTCAAGATGGCTGAATCCAAGATGGCTGAATTGTTTGGCCCATAACTTCTGACTGGGTGGATGGAGTTTTTCCAAGATTTCTTTTAGCTTTGTTTTCTCAATAGTACTTTGTTTCATCTCTGCCCCAAAAGGCAAGCCCGCTTCCAGCATTTTCTGTGAGAATGCATTTCTAGTTTCAATTATCTTTCCAATTCCTCTCGAGCGCTTAAGTTGTGTATGCACCATACTGCCCTACAAAGTGCAGGAACTACATATTGTCAAAGTTGAGTTTAAACTGGAAATGGTCTTCATAACACTATGGTCCAGATGTGTCCAGTTTTCGAGATATTGCTATGTCAGATTTGATACAATATCCAACTTAATATCAATACTTGGGAGGACTTTTTGCTCAGTTTCAATGTTGGTATAGTTACTGCACTTTGCCTTTGTAGGGCAGCATATTTGTATGCAGGGGCGGTTCTAAGGATAGCATTTGCCCCCCCAGAATTATGATTTGCCACCCCAATTAAGAGCCCTGATTGTGACCATTAGCCTTAATGCTTGACATAATTTCAGACATAGAACTTTAGGTTGCAGGGTTTCACTTTAAGGGATTCACTGTATCACATAAGTGTGTGTGTCGATTATATAGCGTTAATAATTTTCCCTTAGTGTAGGAGCATGCCCCCCTGAAATACACTTCGCCACCCCTTTGCCACCCCAAGACTGAATGTCTGGAACCGCCCCTGTTTGTATGTAGGCTACATCAGAGAGTAAACATGCATGGCTTACCACTTTGTGCCAGTAAGGTACTTTGTCAACCTCAGACGAACCTTTCCCATAAGAGGAGAAATAGAGGGTGGATTTGTGCCCTTGTCTCCATTGAGCCACTATTTTGTTTCTTTCTTAGGTAATGATTTATTCCTCTCCTCACTCCACCTCGACTTCAACTTGTCGGAATTAATTAAGAGACAATCCCCGCGATGAGATAGGTGACTGATATGTTCATTACTGGGACAATGAGTAGATTCAAGTCTTTCTCGCAGTCAGCAATTAATCAAAGCAATCAAGATGATTTGGGGGAGTGATAATTACCCACTGTGGCCTTCCAAAGGACTTCCTGTGAATCACGAGTAGGGAACTGAGCTGTTGTTGGGCAAACACTTTGGAAAGTTTGAAGAGAAATTTATGCTGAAACGTACGTAAAACTACACAACTCATTTCTGTGCAGAGCAGACCTTGTCTTACAATCAATTCCCTCTGGCAAATTAATTATGAAGCTTTACTTCACCGAAAATAAAAAGTTCTATCAATGTATCAGTTCTGTCAATATATACTGTATGTTTGCCTTTTACTTTGGAATTTACTTTGGCGAGCCATTTATATCAAGGTTTGCTTTACTCAAATCAAAAAGTTAATTCACTGTCTGACATGTTTCACCTTTCCTTCCTTCTATAAAAATCACGAAGAGTAAAAGAGTGAATAAAATGTCGTTTGCTTACATTCTTGTCGAATGACCCGGTTGCTTGGGTGCACCCAGGACTTTACATAAGTGCCTCTCCACATCCCATTAGTCTCTCTTGTATTTCACTTGTCATCAAAGAGCAATCTCCAGGAATCAGATAAGCACACAGATTATAAATGGTAAGACTCCCACACTACTGAGCATCTCTCTTGGGAGACGTTTCGAAATGTCCATTTGCACCAGGAATTGAACAAAAATATTTATACGCAAGGTTCCTCAAGGCCATCACCTCATTCATTAAGTAAAGTAGAAGAGTGCGGTTGCTGGGTCCTGGGACTTGCAGGAACTTGTGTCCATGTGAAAGGTTAGAAAGACTGAAGAGCACACACAGGAAAGCCGACAGGGGGGCACAAAGGGGCCAGTTGCCCCAGGCCCGGGAGAGAGGGCGTCCAGAGTTGGGTGTTCATGACATTGTATGCAGACCTTGAAAAAAAAGAAAAGTCCGCGACACCAAGCTCCTGTTGCTCTTTTCTTTAATGTGACGTTTCGGGCAGCATGCCCTTCATCATTGTATGCAGACCTCTCAATTAAGTCTTCATCACCAGCCACTATGGCTAGTAGATGTTAATCTTACTAGTCAAATACACACTCAACACTAATCAAAGTGGCTAGTAAGTTGTCTTTCCCACCAGCCATACTGAGTTTATACCCGTTCATACCAGTTTTGACCAGTAGGCGTGTGTTTCTTTAGAGCCCTGATTGTATGTTTTGGGTGGGGGGGCCTTTTAGATGACTTTCCCAGGCCGTGCCAAATCTGTCAACGGTCCTGACAATGTAGCCTAAGATGGAGGGAAAATGGCGAAAGATGGAGGCAAACAAATGATGTGCCTGGTTACAAAGCCGCCCCCTCATACTACGTTTCATACAGAGGGTCTGGCTGTCTCGTATTGAGAAATGTTTCCTTCCTGGAGATGTGGACTGTTTAGGTTTAAAACAATTGGATCTGCCTTCACCCAATTGCAAACATCTGGTGGTGACACATGCAATTAGGCTGGCAATAAGCCTGCCCACGAACTACCATTCAAATATAAGCACCAAGCCTGACGTCATCCTTGCTCATAAAATCACGGCTTGTAGATACTACAGAGACCAGATACGTACAGTAGAAGCTTCTATAAGCACATTGTTCTGCATTTGGATATGACGGGAGCTGTGGAAATGAGTTTGCATCCATTGTCTTGCCTTATTCAGTACAAAAAAATCACCAAAGAACCTTCAGTTGCGCTGTGATGGAACCTAAGGGTTCTCCAAGGAACCATAAAGGTTCTCTGAAGAACCTAAAAGTTCAGGGGAAAACATCAATGTGCCATACCCTTAGGCCTTCTTCCACAATCGCAACTGAATCCAAGGTTCCTCAAAGAACCTTTTGGATTCTTGGGTTCTCTAAGGAACCAACAACAAAACTGGGCTTCTTCCAATAAGCAATTTGTCATCTACAGGCTCTTCTAGGGGTTCCTCCACAGAGGCAAACTGTAGGTTCCTTTGGAAACCTTTATTTTTACAACACAAGAAGTTATATGAAATATTTGTGACACATTAATGTTACATAATGACTCATTGTGTAACACTGTGGCAGTACCATGTTTTTTTTTTTGTTTTTTTAATCTTACTGGGTTCTTCAGTTGCATTCTTCATGTTACGCTGCAAAGACGGTAAATCATGTGGATTTGCTGACACGTTATTCGGAAGACATCAGCAGGTGGATCTCGGACTCAAATGGGTCACGAATGCTGGAGGTTAGGGTTCTGTGTGGACACTAGAAGCGGGTGAACCAGGAGGGATATAGTCATTGTAAGCACATAATCTAAAATAGCAACACAATGCTTCATGAACAGAAAAGTTAAAGTTTTAAAGAGGTCACCACAAAGCTCTTTTCCTTAACTTGAAGTGGAAGGGCTGCGCTGGGGAAAGCAGGGTTGGTTTGAAGAAGGAGGCACATAAACCCAGTTCAGCTAGTTTCGGCTTCCTTCATGAATGGGGCAATCAATCTCAATCTTTTAGTTCTGGGGTATGAATCTAGTGGAGGGGCAAGAGCAAGTATTTTATTCACATCAAATGGTTTAAAAGGCCATTGTACTAAAATTGTTACCTTAATGTTGGCCTGTTTTGGTCCCTTAAAATGTGTCCAAAATAAATATGTAATGTAAATGCAAAATACAAACAAAGCTACATCTAAATAAAGAACTGTTTTTTTCCAAAACAGAGAAAACAACAGCAATAGAGGTATTAGAGCTTTGTGTGTGGGCAACATCCTCCCTCACTGAGCACTGGATGTAAATGTACAAAAGAGGAAAGGATTGGCAGAAACCACATGTTTATTTGTTTATCTACTCATTGGGATTAAATGCCCACGCCCTCATTTGAGCTCCATCCCAAGTCATATCTCAAGTTGTTAGCAGAGCGAGACTGGAGGAGAAAAAGGACCCGGACACTTTTGTTTAAAGGGCCCCCTCATAATTAGCACTGCAGAACTGACTCACCGGTCTCTCTCTCTTTTTTTGGTACACATCTGAAAATAGGGGCCCACAAGGGTGCAGGGCCGGGCCCACCGGGAAATGCCCGCTATGCCAGATGGCCAGTCCTGCCCTGGCCGTGAGACTGCTTGCATGAGCTGAAAAGACTGACAGACAGAACACTGGAGTCCTGCTGGGCTTTGCTGCCCCCGCTGGTGGCACGATTAAACTGCAGCGGTCTAATGATTGCATATTGTGCATTTCTGGGTCTGAATCTGCCAATCAGTTGACTTGTATGTATCGGGCTGTCAGGTTTCATCAAGCGTGAAGGATGACAGAGGTGACAGAGATGGCTCTGAGCCAAAACGGGCATAAGAGCCTAAAGACGCAACTTCCAAAGGACACTTCACCAGCGGCAACTACATTGCACTTGTAATATACATTGCATTATATTACATTGCACTTTGTAGTCCCTTTATTATATACAGCCACAATAAGTCAGTCCCCAAATAATAAAAAATACAATCTATAAAAAAACAACAACTGATGTTTACTGGGAAGTTGGTAGGAGTGGAAATGATTTCGGATGGCCTTCAGGCACAATAATCACCAAGCAAAAAACAAAAATATAAAAAGGTCACCATAGAAATGTATTCAGTTCAGACATTACTACTTCCCAGACTATGAAATAAGTTACACAACCTCCCTGGACTTGCCTTGTCCAGCGCGAACCCCAACTATATGGGCTATTTATCAATAATAAGGGGCTGCAGAGTACGAGAGACTATCTTTTACACTCATTTATTCGCTTCCTGTTCCAACATCCATCCGCTGCTCTCCACAAGACCATCATCAGCTCTTTCTTTCTTTTGCTTTTGCTCTCTCTCTCTCTTTTGCTCTCTCTCTCTCTCTCTCTCTCTCTCTCTCTCTCTCTCTCTCTCTCTCTCTCTCTCTCTCTCTCTCTCTCTCTCTCTCTCTTTCTCTTTCTCTCACACACACCTTGTCTTCTCTCCCCCCCCTCCCTCTCTCTCTCTCTCCATCTCCATCTCTCTCTCCCCCTTTCACTCACCCATGCGCTCATGCTGGAGGCTTTGGGCTAAAAGGTTCCCCTGAGCCCCATAGACCAGCGCACAGACAGGACCAGAGACACTGCACCAGAGAGCACCATTGGCACCGCTTCTGATTCATGTAATATCCCAGTAAAATGGAGATTGTGGTGGAGTGTGTCCGTGTGTGTGTGTGTCTTTGTGTGTGTGTGTGTGTGTGTGTGTGTGTGTGTGTGTGTGTGTGTGTGTGTGTGTGTGTGTGTGTGTGTGTGTGTGTGTGTGTGTGTGTGTGTGTGTGTGTGTGTGTGTGTGTGTGTGTGTGTGTGTGTGTGTGTGTGTGTGTGTCAGTGCGTGCGTGTGCGTGTGTGTGTGTGTGTGCGTGTGTGTGTGATTCTGTGCCCGGGTGTGCATTGTTTTGGAAAGTAGCTACAAGAGCATCTCTAGCAGCACTTAAACCCCAAGACACCTTGCCAAGAGATGACGGACACGTTCTGCTTTTTAACTGCATCTTTCCCCTCCTTCTTTCCCCTCCACCACGTCTCCTCTCGTCTTTTCTTCTCCTCTTACCTTCTACCCCTTTGTCTCCTCCCTTTCCATTTCACTTTCTCTCCACCACGTCCTTCCCCCCCTTTGTTTTTTTTACCCATCTTCCCCTCATCTACCTCATCCCTTTTCCGCTCTTCTATCCCTCTCTTCCTTTCCCACCTCCTCTTCCACTCCTCCCTTCCTACCCCTATTCCCATTCTTTCCCCTCTTCCTTTTCTTCTGTGCCTCCACCTCCTCCTCTTCCACTCTTCCCCTCCTCCACCTCCTGTTCTCGCCTTCCCTTCTTCTCCTTCTTCTCTTCTTCTTCTGCTCCTCCACCTTCTCATCCTCTTCTTCCATGCCTCCACCTCATCGTCCCCCTCCTCCGCCTCCTCCACCTCCTCTATACCTCCTCTCCCTCTCCGTGCCGCTTGACTCTCCAGATAATTGCCGAGGCTCGTTGGTAATGTTCCCTAATAACGTCCCCAAACCGTGCAGGAGGGACGTGCGAGGTGAGGGCCCCCAATAAAAGGCAGCTATATGAGGCCAGCCAGCTCATGACATTCAGGAAGACAACCATCTGGAAGGCTCCTCCGAAGTCTGAGAACTAACGAGAGCACAGGCCACACAATTTTCTCTCTCTATTTTTGTTCTATCTTTCGATCTCTGTTTCTATCTCTCTTTCTCTCTCTGTGTACCTCTTTTGTCCCTATTTTTTTTCCTTTTTCTCAGTGTGTCTTTCCCCCGTCTTTCTCTGCAATTCTCCTTCTCTGTCTCTTTCTCTGTTTTTCTCAGACACACATGCACACGCATACGCACACACACACAAGAGCGCGCGCACGCACGCACGCAGGCACACACACAACACAACACACCTGTGAAAGGTCAGCATCCACTGTTAGAGCTGTTTCCTCCACGAGAAGCAAGGCTGGGCTTGGAGATGCTCTGATTCCCCCTCCGATTCTAATTAAGATCCCAGACAGCATGACCCTCACATGCTGTGTGCACCTTGCAGGAACAATTAAGTTGACAATATAATAACGCCAAAAGGGGAAGAGACAGACAGACAGACTGAGAGAGAGAGATAGAGAGAGGGGGAGAGAGAGAGAGAGAGAGAGAGAGAGAGAGAGAGAGAGAGAGAGAGAGAGAGAGAGAGAGAGAGAGAGAGAGAGAGAGAGAGAGAGAGAGAGAACCAAGGAAGAGACATTGATAGAGAAATGACGATAAGACAGACTGGGTAGACATGTGATGGAATAGAGAGAGAGAGATAGAGAGAGAGAGAGAGAGAGAGAGAGAGAGAGAGAGAGAGAGAGAGAGAGAGAGAGAGAGAGAAAGAGAAAGAGAAAGAGAGAGAGGGTAATGGTTATGAAAACCTACAACTCTGGTGTGCAAGCCAGCGTTGTCTAACACAAAATATAAGGCCACACCAGAGTGTGATTGGGGGGCTCGCTTTGCCTGTCCAAGCTAACTATGCATGGGGTGTAATTTCCACAGTGGCTCTCTGGGTATAGAGGGCAAGAAAAGGTATGTTTAAAATGAGTCCAATTATAAAGTTGGTATTTGCTCGGGGCTGTTTCAAAACCATTTCCAAAAAAAGAGCCAGTACAAGTCATTTGCCTGTAGAGCAGACTGTTCTAATGGGCTCGTCTGAATCTCACTGCTGAGAAACCTCTCAGGTACTTCTGTGCATTTCCGCTCGTAAAAAAATGTGAAAGAAAAAACGTCCGCTTTTCTTTTTTTGGCTGATTGTGGTGGCTACAGTATATTGTTTAAGTACCGTGATATCCTGGGTCTACCCATCCTTCCTCAGAGGTAGGACGTGTGAAAAGACATCGATATGTGCGATTCTCAGGTGGTCACACCCAAAGGTGTTGTTGTAACAACTTAAGGACTGCACTTCAGTTCTTCCACCAACTCAAGACTCTTTTTTGGTAGAGCGTGGGTCAGCAAAGGCTTCTCCATACAGTCTAATGCAATCTAAGCTTCAGTCTATTTTTGCTCATTTCCAAGAATTGAAAGTACAGTCGGTATGATTAACAATTTATGTCTCATGTCTCTCGTTTCCAGTGAGGACTGTTATGTTATGTTAGTGTTTTCGTGACGCTGGTACAGTAGGCCTTTGCGTTGAGCATTATATGATTCCTAAGGACGTCATATCTATAGGGGCAGTTAATGCATAAAACTTCAGTACGACAGCAAGTCTATAACATGTAAATCTCTCTTTGAAGCTAGGAACTCAGTTTAATAAGTAAGTATTAATGCATAGTTCTATAATTCTTAACATTTCATTGACACTAATGCAACTCACCTATGCTTCATGCTTGGTGTCAGCTCAGTTGTGATGAAAAGCCTATGGATTTGTTAGGGTTAGGGGTAGGGCAATATGTGAGATATTACACTGCATTTCATTTGTTCATGTTAAGCATTTCAGGGTGTCCGAGAGTTTTTTTTGTTGACAGGCTGGTTCCTAACTCTGTACTAATGTGGTGTGCCACCCATGCTATATGAGAGAACGTATATAAATCCTGCATCTGTGAACGCAACTTGATATCGGATATAATGTACAGTTAGCGTTTTCATCGGCATTCATGTTTGCTGACATTAATGCAATTCGAGAGTTATATCCGATATACACCGCATTCCACATTATTACGCAAATGACATTTTTCGCTGTTTCCCCAAATAATCAATACCAATGACAGTCGTCATAATTTTCAAGTCATCAGCCATTAGAGTACAATTAAAGCGTTTTTGAATGAACCTACCAATGATGACTGTATTTTTTAAAATATTAAAAAACTTAAAATGCCCAAAATGCTCTGTTCCAAATTATTACGCAAAACAGTTTTGTAGTGTTGTTATCCAAATTTCTTTCTTTTTTTCCCATTTACATCAAAACAGTGGGCATTTGGTACCATCTAAATTACATTTCAATGTTCAAAACTTGGTTATAAGCTGTAACTGGAATGCTGCATTTAACATTGAAGTCAATGGCAGGGCATTGCATGGGAATTGTGGAAGCCCAGATATCCTTGATGCTTTGCTCTCAGCTGTTTTTGTTTGTTTGGTCTGGTGACCCACACTTCACTCTTCAATATACCCGTAGATTTCCCTGCCACGTTTAGGTGCTTTGAAGGTGATGACGTTCTAACTCACCAGACATAACATCCCATTCGTTTTCAATGGGGTTTTATGTCTGGTGAGTTAGAATGTCGATACCACCAAAGCACCTACAGGTGGCATAGAAATCTACGGGTATATTGAAGAGTGAAGTGTGGGTCACCAGACCAAACAAACAAAAACAGTTGAGAGCAAAGCATCAAGGATATCTGGGCTTCCATAACTCCCATACAATGCCCTGCCATTGACTTCAATGTTAAACACAGCATTCCAGTTAGTAAGAAAAAGAGCTTATCACCAAGTATTGAACATTGAAATGTAATTTAGAAGGTACCAAATTCCAACTGTTTTGATGTAAATTGGAAATTTGGATTACAACACTACAAAACTATTTTGCTTAATAATGTGGAACAGAGCATTTTAAGTTTTTTATTATTTAAAAAAAATACAGATGTCATTGGAAGGTTCATTCAAAAACTTTTTAATTGTACTCTAATGACTGATGACTTGAAAATTATGATGACTGTCATTTGTATTGATTATTTGGGGAAACAGCGAAAAATGTCATTTGCGTAATAATGTGGAACACGGTGTAGTTGCGAAACACTTTAAAGAGTCAGCTATGTATCATTCTGGGTGTCAGCTCGGCACTGATGCCAATCAGTTTGCATCGATTTGTCAGCTGAGAAGCCTGTCGGACTTTAAAAAAGTAACTGCTGGTAATAACAAGTGCTCCACATCAATCGAACTGTCGCTATATAATGTAATTAAGAGACACGGCATAAACTAGTTTTCGAGTGTGTAGGCTAACTCAGCAGCTGTCTAATGGCCGAGAAGCACACACACGTACACACACACACACACACACACACACACACACACACACACACACACACACACACACACACACACACACACACACACACACACACACACACACACACACACACACACACGCACACACACACAATAAGCCTAATGCTGGGAATTTGTGTTTGCGCGTCTAACACATTCATAAGCTATTTATCCATGACAGACAACATGATTTGTCCTATCGAAAAAAGCATCAGACATGCCCCCACGCCCATCCACATCCCCTCCCTCAATTTCATTAGAATGAAGTGTTGCACAACCACAAGACTGCCTTCGAACAAAGACTCTTAGAAAGAGGCATGATCTTCTTGACATTTTCTCAAAACTCATTTCGCAAGCCCCTTGCTGCCCCCCGCCTTCAACCCACACCCCCATTTTTGCAGGCCAGTCTGAGAGACACCCCCCCAGAGAGCCGAGCCCCCGTTATAGGACTAAATCAATCATGAGAAGCTGCCCTCATTAATTGCCTAAAGAACCCGGGGCGTCTTTTTTAAAAGTGGGGTGGCGTGGGGGACTCCCCACCCAGTCCCCCCCTCCCCAAAAAGCCATGATGGACGAGGGATGGAGTTGGGGCCTCCATTGGAGGGAGGGAGGAGGAAGGAAGGAGGGAGGGAGGGAGGAAGGATGGAGAGAAGTAGTAGAAGGTGGACAAGGTGGAGGGGAGGAAGGGAAGGGAAGAGAAGGGAAGGGAAGGGAAGGGAAGGGAAGGGAAGGGAAGGGAAGGGAAGGGAAGGGGAGAGAAAGGTTGAAAGACAGAGAAATTTAGGGTGGTAAGAAAAACTGGAGTGCAGAGAGAGTCAAAGTGTTGTGGGGTAGGGGGGAACGTGAATGTGGGTGTGTCTGTGTGTGGTTTTGTGCGGGGTTCAGCATGAACGTGTGTGTGTGTACGTGTGTGTGTGTGTGTGTGTGTGTGTGTGTGTGTGTGTGTGTGTGTGTGTGTGTCTGCGTGTCTGCTGCGTGCGTGCGTAAGCCATGTGTATATGAGCGTGACAGAGAGATAGGGAGAAGGAACAAGAGAGAAGGAGCAGATAGATAGAGAGAGAGAGAGAGAGAGAGAGAGAGAGAGAGAGAGAGAGAGAGAGAGAGAGAGAGAGAGAGAGAGAGAAGGTGAGATGTGGACAGAATGTAGAAAAGGGAGTGAGTGGAGAGACACTGGCGGCGGAGAGAGAGAGAGAGAGAGAGAGAGAGACAGAGAGAGAGACAGAGAGAGAGAGAGGGCAATTTATATGTCAGTGCCCACAGCAGGTCCGGGCAGGGCACTTAATGCACATGGCTAGAAACGCATCATTATCCGCACCATTTAACACGCGCCCATTTAACATGCAATAATTAGATCACCGCGTTTCGAGGAAGAGGAGGAAGAGGGAAGAGACTTGTCCGCATAAAAAGGAAGCTCCCCACCTCCCATAATGCACAAAATGCCCCCTCTATATTCACATAGACATAGACATAGACAAGGTCACACACACGTACGCATGCACACGCACACACACACACACACACACACACACGGCTTCACTCATTTACAACACACACATTCTCTCTCTATTTCTCTCACACACATGCACGCACACACACAGACACAGACACACACACACGTACACAGGTGCACTCACACACACACACACACACACACACACACACACACACACACACACACACACACACACACACACACACACACACACACACACACACACACACACACACACACACACACACACACACACACACACACACACACACACACACACACACACTTACTTACTTACCTTCAAACCACCGCCCAATCCCCCTTGGGGCTGATTGTCCAAATTATCATTAGGCGGTCCATTCTTCAGAGAGTGGCCAGGCACGCACGGTCACTACACATTTGCACAAGTGCCACTTACTGCATAAGCAGTTCATCTTTGTTACGATGGGGGGTTGGGGGGGGGGGACTTGAGTGATGTTGTTTTGCCCATTATCAATCAAGCTGACCGGCCCACACCCATTACACACACACACACAAACATACATTACACACACACACACATACATACACACACACACACACACACACACACACACACACACACACACACACACACATACATACACACACACACACACACACACATGCACGCAGTAACATGCACACACACACAGTCTCTCTCTCTCTCTCCCCTCTCTCTCTCTCTCTCTTGCGCACACACACACACACACACACACACACACACACACACACACACACACACACACACACACACACACACACACACACACACACACACACACACACACACACACACACACACACACACACACACACACACACACACACACACACACACACACCAACCACTCTGTCCCTAAGCCTTCCCTACGTAGGTCATGACAAATATGCCACACGCCCTTGGTCTGGTACACAGATGTGAGAGAGGTAATCAGAAAATGTAAAGGTGCTCAACTGCGACTCATTAAATGTCTTTGTGTGTGTGTAGAGAGAGAACAATGAGTATATCAGGGAGGACATATTGCGCGCTGAATTAATATTTCTTCCGTCCAAGGTGAACTTCCTCAACATCTCTGATGCTGCTTCCAGGCCTGCCTGTACACCACAGGTGCCTGTTCCCACGGCAGTTCCATACGAACCAAAGATTTTTTCAGAACTGCACTTTCGCGTTTTTAGAGTTGCCATGGAGGGTAAGTACTAGCTAAGAATTGGGAAAGAGAACGCACAACATCAAAGACGGACAGAGGTATGAAGTTTGCATGTTCACAGAGTGTACTTCACTACACCGGACAGAGGTATGAAGTTTACATTCGAGCCGTAGTGTGTGTTTACAGTTTGTGTGTACTTCACTACACCTGGCTCTGTTTTTCCCGGATGAACCACATTATGTGTGTGTGTGTGTGTGTGTGTGTGCGCGTGTGTGTGTGTGTGTGTGTGTGTGTGTGTGTGTGTGTGTGTGTGTGTGTGTGTGTGTGTGTGTGTGTGTGTGTGTGTGTGTGTGTGTGTGTGTGTGTGTGTGTGTGTGTGTGTGTGCGCGTGGGCGTGTGATTGTCTAATACACTTACCTGTACTTTACTGTGACATTGTGAGAAATTTCCACCCCTATCATACTCTGTACACTGCCTACTTCTACATACTATACTATATCTTAGATGTATCTGTCAACACTTGTTCCAGGTCATGTTAAGACTGTCTACCTTAAATGACAGGGTATGTTTTTCTGCACATGGTCTATCCCAAGTCACAGAATGTCTTTTTGCACAATTACCTTTTTACATTTTTTACATTTTTTACATATTACATTTTCACATTCTTTATCTTTACTATTTTTATTTTTTATTTCCCCTACCTGGCTATTCCTGTGTTATTTGTGTCTTGAAATGTCCATGTGGGCATTTGTTTATTTGTGTATTTATGTAAGCTACTGGATACCTGAATTTCCCCCTGTGGATTAATAAAGTTACTCTACTCTACTCTACTCTATCATCATCATTTTTATACAGTATATATATAGGTTCTTTGTTGATTTTTAAGCACCGTGAGCATCTGCACTTTACCAATTTCGTTGTACCTGTACAATGACAATAAAGTTTCATTCATTCATTCATTCATTCATTCATCAACTTTCAACTTTCTAAATGCTCAAATATTTGGCATGAATGCGTCCGGTGGTTCAAGATTAAGTGCGGAAATGGACTCTGTCAACCAGAACACGACCATCACCCATCCTCAGTGTCTTCACAAGAGGACAGTCATAGGGCTTTTCACCGAAACACATTCATATTGGACGTCGAATGGCACATGAAAGAGGGCCTTTTCTGCGGGCTCACCCTAGTAAACTAAGGAGGGCAACCGCCATTCCGATAGTATTTGATTGCCATTCCGAGCCATTCCGAGTCATTTTAAACATTGTTGCAAGTACTTAAAGGCGCGTGAACAACGTTCTAACTCTATTAACATTTGCAACAACAACGCAAGCGGAAAGTGGAGAGAGTGACAGCGCAATTACAGGATTAGTGTATAATTTTGTCACTGTCCAAATGCCTTTAAAGGTAGGGTCTGAGATATTTCAAAAACAGTTCCTGCAAGCTGGAAAAAATGTTTCCTGCAATAAAATTTCTATGTCGGAATGGCGGTAAGTCGGAATGGCGGTATGTAACCGTAAACTAACACATGAACAGAAACGTGAACAGTTTACTGCCCTCCAGATGATAATGAGGTCTGCTATATATAGCACCAAATCATCATATGCTACAGAGCGAAGGCATAAATCATCCATAGATTATGTTTAGCCTCAGGCCAAGTAAATGAGTTACATGTAACTGATGAATATATTTGACCATGGTTGCAGATATATACCATCACTCTTTCATTTTTTTTGTACATGACACAAGAAGAGTGCACAGTGTACTCCAAAATTTAATCAAGGCACTGGAGCCAAATTCAATGTACATCTAAGTGCAGTTGGGCAATACAATCTGTTGCCATTGTAATGCTTTGGAACATTAACAAACTGCAAATTCAGTGAACCATTAATCTCTGGT
>NC_085868.1:14539812-14562312 GCF_034702125.1 Engraulis encrasicolus | reverse complement strand
GCATCTATATGGAAAGGAAAATAATATGCATTTTGATACAGTGAGAAATCTGTCTCTTTGGAATTTATGTTGCTTATTTGTTTTGCACGAGAAGCGTGTGCCTGTGTGTGTGTGTGTGTGTGTGTGTGTGTGTGTGTGTGTGTGTGTGTGTGTGTGCGTGCGTGCGTGCGTGCGTGCGTGCGTGCGTGCGTGCGTGCGTGCGTGTGTGTGTGTGTGAGAGAAAGCCTTTTTGCCAATTGCTAATTTCATGGGAGCTGAGTGGTTTAATAGGCCCCTGTTTAATATCGATGACAGCATGATCAGTGTCCCCACAGTGTTTTCAACCTGCTGATACTTTGGGAAACGTGTCAGTTGGCTCTGACTAACTGCACTGAAAGGAAAAGGCCGGATGCCTCGTTGGCACAGGACATTTCCTGGTGGGCCGTTGGCACTGACGCAAGTAACGCAAGTACTTCAGGCCCCCCTGCAAGCCACCAAACGAAAAAAGAGGGCCTAATATCATGTGTAGGGGGTTTGTTTCTTCTGGCCATTGGTGCTCAGGGTCCGACAAAGTTGATTCGGCCCACAATTGACCTTTCTGCTAAGCACCGCCCCGCATAGCAACTGTTGCTATGTCAGTCAATGCCATGGTTCTCACCACTGAAATGAATGCAAATAGGTCAGGGTATTTTAAAGTTGTAGCCTATTTTATAGGTTTTTAGCTGTTCTTTGCCGACAGAAATGATAATGTCTTTGAATAGTGTAGTGACCACATATTAGAGAGTAGTGGGCAGAAAGGACTGTTGTGCACATTTGACAGCCGCATACACAGCACAACTTGGAAACTGTCAAATGTGCACAAATGGTATCAGAACTTTTACGGACATGGTATAATTATGAACTGCGCTTATGTACTTTGGGACCATGGGGCAACGTGTGTGTGTGTGTGTGTGTGGGGGGGGGGGGGTGCTGTAGTGTGTTTCATGTCGGGTTGGCATCTTCATGACTGCAGGGTAAGTCACTTTTAACGACACGCATCATATTAACTCTCAAGCATAACACACTATGTGTAAGATATCCTTAACCTTGTGATAAATGAGAGTGACTGCTGCCCTCTTACGTGCCAGCGAGGTCATCCACAATTTGGAAGAGAGACATTTGAAAGAGAGATGCTGGACGCCTTGACCGGCTGGTGAGGAAAGCTGGGTCTGTTGTGGGCACAGAACTGGAGGATCATCTCACTTCCACAGCTGAGAAGAGCGCACTGAGCAGACTCGACTTTGTAATGGACAACTGCAATCACCCCTTGCACCCAGTCTTTGACAACCAGAGGAGCCTGTTTCGCTACAGATTCCGTGACATCCCCTCCAGGACTTACTGGCTATGGAGGCTGTCCCGAGGGCCATCAAGCTATTCAACACCTCACAGAAGGACACACAGAAAGAGATTGACATAAGTGACTGGACCATATAAACTAACCCACACCTGCTCACATATCTGCAAGCTTTCCCCCTCTGTGGAAGAGCTGATCAGCCAAATTCCAACCCACCATCCATGCTTCTATCTGGACCTCCAAAAAGAAAGGTTAGTGAGTTTTGGTTTTAATTGTACCCAATGGTGGTTTGAGAAGCCTAATTGTGGTCACACAGACAGGACCTTCAAGAGCTCTCCTCAAATCACACATTTGGTCTTTATTCTGCTATAAATCTCTTTGTGTTGGTTTGGACCCGAACACCACAAATATCACTATTGATTATATTTTTTAATATTAGAGAGAAACTAATAACATAAATTTGGGGCTTGTTGTACTCTCATATCAGCTGTAATACATGGACAACATAATCACTAATTGTATCACTTTAGGACGTATTAATAGTGAATTTATGCAGGTTTTGATAATTTTGGTAATCAAAAGCGATTTGCATAAGGTAAGATAAAAGACCTTTAAAGTCAAAAAGATGAATACATAAAGTAGTATTTCCATGGATATGAATACATAGCAAGTTAGCTATGAGATGAAAAACAATATTTGATGAGAACTAGTGTTTTTAGGTATTTTATGGCTGAGTTTTGTTATCACGGGTCAAAAATGACCCGAACACCACAAGTGTATGCAGCTTATGAACACAACACAAGGGTTAAGCCCCAAAATAGTGGCATACCCCTTTAAGTGGCCTCTATCAAAGAACAGAAATATAGTGAAGATAAAAAGTTAAAGAGGGAAAAAACACCTTTCAAAACAGTGCATCCCTTTGCACCAGTCTCTCTGATTATTGTTGGGAACAAAGTAGGAAACAAATAAATCAAGCCTTGATTTTTTTTTTTTCTTAAACGTGTACCCTTTCTATTATCAAAAACAAAACATAACCACTGCAGACATTACATCAAAAAAAGGCCTACAGAGTAACAAAACAGATTCAGCAAAGCAAACCCTTCATAAATCAATTGTAGTGAAGCTTTCACAAGCCCTGCCAATATGCTCTCCCCAAAAAAACTAACTCGAGCTTTTTCCAAACTGGAAAACTGGATATCATTAATTCATAAACCACTACATCCTGACCAGTTGTGTTGTGTCCCCACTTGAATGGCAAGGTCCTTTGTAGTAACATCTACTGTCTGCAGTGCATACTAACCAGAAGCTTGGCTCAGTGAGTGTGGAGAGACGCATCCTGTGCAGAACACTCCGACCGCTGCAGACAGACAAGAGAAGAGACGAGAAGAGAAGAGAAGAGAAGAGAAGAGAAGAGAAGAGAAGAGAAGAGAAGAGAAGAGAAGAGAAGAGGACAGAAGAGAAGAAGACAGAAGAGAAGAAGACAGAAGAGAAGAAGACAGAAGAGAAGAGGACAGAAGAGAAGAGAAGAGAAGAGAAGAGAAACACATATATACAATATATATAGCCTAGTAATAATAATAGTAATAATAACTTCATTTGTACAGCACAATTCATACAAGACGTGCCGCTCAAGAGAAGAGGACAGAAGAGAAGAGAAGAGAAGAGGAACTTGCAAGGACGCTGTGAGTCAGGTAAGTCATTCATCATGCTCTCAGCACTTGTAAAGGTCACCTGGCGGGAAATTCCGCCGGTACTTCAACGCCAACATCAAAAACGGCCCTCCCCACCGACGCCGATGCCGCCGGTGAGCTCACTGCTCACTGACCGGAGTTAGTTCAGGCACAAAAAGGGGAGGGAAGCATAGTATTAGCATCTGGCTAAGCTAGGCTGACAGCAAGCTATACTATAGTTGCCTACCCCCTGGACTAGCAGTGCCATCCAAACCTACTGTCAGATTCTGGCTTCACCAAGCAACAAATCTGCCACATACTGTATCTAATTGTTGCCAATCATTTCCTTAATCAGCCAGGCCTAATGAGCACACACAACATAAGCCTAGTAGAGGAGCTAATCAGCTAATTAAAGTCTTCTGCTGTTTTCTAAAATTACACCATGCGACATTTCTGAGGTTAACATTAACAAATCATGTTTCTAAGTCCAGTATACTGTACGGTTAGATGACTCATTAGATGATTCATCAGCCAGTGGTCTGTAATATCAAATGAAACCAGAAATTTTACTTATTGCCAGCAGGGAGAGCCTGTAAGAAAACCAAGCAATAATTGCTTAGGGCCACTTCGCAGCAAGAAAGAATGCCTGCCATGTTTTTTTTTCTATTTCATTACCCAGTATCTCAACATCTGTTCTTTCTTACTCACACCGTATATAAACTTCACACATCATCATATTCATGTGTCATGGTGGTAGTTATTTACAGTGGAATTCAGTAACAGCTAATCTAAGCCGTACTGAAATATAGTCTCACAAGCGGAAAACCACAATGTGACTTTTCCACAGTGACATTCATTATCATGTCAGCCTTATTTAGGTAACCAGGGCAACCACACCACACCACACCATAGTGGAAATGGCTTTTTGCCACGCTTCCTTTTTACATTTTCTTTTCAAAGTGCAGGAATATATTAGAATATCAATGTTACGATAGAGCCATACGGAATGATTTTTTTTGTGCCCTGGCCTAATTTTTCAGAGGACCCCAAAAAGAAAGAAATTTGCCTCCCACTTAGCTTTCCTAGCGCAGCAGTATATGAGACATCATTGTACATGGTGAACTCTACATTGCGAGACTTGATTTATAATGATATCAGCCAGTGATGTTGAAAATTAGACCCAACAGAAGAAACTTCTCCCGTGGCTGGGATGGGATGGGATGGGTTGAAGAGCGGTGTGTGTGTGTGTGTGTGTGTGGGGGGGGGGGGTCAATTTATCTAAATCAGCTTCATTAACCTCTCCATCGGGACCGCTCCAGTGGCTGCCACGCTATAGCAAAAAGGCTTGACAGCCACCGATTTGGAAATGACTATTGTTAAGCCAGTCTATTGCTTCTGCTCTCTTCCGCTCTGATTTACATACAAATTGATCTTGAGGTAAATCAGTTGTCATTTTTTTTCTGCCCGCCTCTCCTAGGTCATAGGGAACGTGTCGAGATAATGAAACGGGCTCCATGGAGTGGAACGCGCAAGGGGGTCCCTCCTGCAGATGGGGCTCTTTTTAGGAGTGTGTGTGTGTGTGTGTCTGTGTGTGTGTGTCTGTGTGTGTGTGTGTGTGTGTGTGTGTGTGTGTGTGTGTGTGTGTGTGTGTGTGTGTGTGTGTGTGTGTGTGTGTGTGTGTGTGTGTGTGTGTGTGTGTGTGTGTGTGTGTGTTGGTGGGGTGGCGTGGCGTGGGTTGGTTACGTACACACACCCCTCAAAACACAACACCCTCCCCTGATGGCGTCCCAGGCGTGTAAACATTTCACCTCATTCTTTTCGGCTAAGGTGACAAAAAAAGACCTTGCTTGCATGTGTTATGCCTTTTTTTCATCTTTTCTCTCCTATCTCTCTCTCTCTCTCTCTCTCTCTTTCCCCTTTCCAATAGAAAAGCACCATTTGTGTGCTCTTCTTCTTCTTCTTCTTCTTCTTCTTCTTCTTCTTCTTCTTCTTCTTCTTCTTCTTCTTCTTTCTCTCTTTCTCTCTTTCTCTCTTTCTCTCTCTCTCTCTCTCTCTCTGTCTCTCTCTCTCTCTCTCTCTCTCTCTCTCTTTTCCTCCCTCTCTCTCTCTTTCCCTCTGTTTTCTGACGAGGGAGGGAGGAACACGCCCGTCCGGTGGGAGGACGGCTGCCGAGACGTTTTTGTGATTACCTTCTCTGCCGTCTCCACAAAAACGTCAGGCCGCATATCGGCACGCGCTGGTGCTCACGCCGTGCAGGCAAGCCGGCTAGCATACAAGACAGGCAAACACACACAGACGGGTGGACCGCTTGGGCTTTGCATCCACCGCACTTGCTAGTGTGTGTTTGCTATTCTCCAAAGACCACCACATTCCCAAACTAATATGTGGAACATTTAGCCCAGAGCTGTCCCCTGGTACCCCCCGCCCCCCATACTTCCCACTTACAACACACACACACATACACACATACACACACACACACACACACACACACACACACACACACACACACACACACACACACACATACACACACACACACACACACACAGACACACACATTGATTTACTTTGTTGACGCTGGACACATTTCAGCAGTTATTAGTATTGGTTAGTGCATTTACAAGCATAATTTATTTTATAAATGGATCAAATATTCATGTGTTCCCTCCCACCCGTCCCGTCCCCTCCCCCCTCCAACCCGCACCCCTCCCAAACTGCTGGGTCGCAGCCAAAAGGGTGACAAGACCAGACGAGACGCAACCCCTCTCAGGAGAGGAGAGGAGAGGAGAGGAGAGGAGAGGAGAGGAGAGTAAGTGAGATTTATCCTGAACGGCCCATTGCACCCTATTAATGTGGGCGAGGCGAAAAAATGAAAAAGGGTGGCAATTTGAGGCTTGTTTTATTATTTTCTCTGTACTACCGAAGAACGGTTGTTGGCACACCCTCCGTATGATGAAGGTGGGTGGCGCTGATGATGATGGACCTGATGAAGGAGAAGGAGGAGGTGAGGGAGGTGGAGCTGATGGAGGAGGTGAGGGAGGTGGAGCTGATGGAGGAGGTGAGGGAGGTGGAGCTGATGGAGGAGAAGGAGGAGGTGAGGGAGGTGGCGCTGATGGAGGAGAAGGAGGAGGTGATGGAGGTGGCGCTGGTGATGATGGACCTGATGGAGGAGAAGGAGGAGGTGAGGGAGGTGTACTGTAAGACATGGTTGATGAGGTGTGGTGGAGGCAGGGCGAAGAAAAGGAGGTGGGGCCGATGATGGTGGTCTTTGAGAAGAAGGAGCAGGTGACGAAGATGGAGCTGATGAAGATGGTGCTGTCAGAGGAGCAGGTGGAGGTGGGGGAGGTGTAGCCAGGACCCGCACGGTGACGCAACGATTTGAAAGTCGATGATAAGCAGGCTCAGGGAGATGGACTGTAACTGCTGCAGAGGGAGAAAGAGGAGGTGCATGTAGTTGATGTGGTGTGGTGGAGGCAGGGCGAAGAAGAGGAGGTGGGGCGCTAATGGTGGTGGTCTTTGAGGAGGTGATTGAGGCGAAGCTGATGAGGATGGTGCTGTCAGAAGAGCAGGTTCAGGTGAGGGAGGTGTAAGTGGAGGAAGGGGAGGTGTACAGTACGTGGTTAATGAAATGTGGTGGAGGGAGAGAGGTGGAGGGGCCATTGATACTGGATAGTCAAGAGAGGATAACGTACTGTACATTTTAATCTGAAGTGAAGCAACGGCGAGGGCTGGGACCAGACCCGGAAACCGGAAGAAAATTGCCAATTCTGGAGTGTTGGTGGAGGGAGAGTGAAAGGGGGCGGGTGT
Source organism: Engraulis encrasicolus (assembly GCF_034702125.1). Taxonomy (NCBI): domain Eukaryota; kingdom Metazoa; phylum Chordata; class Actinopteri; order Clupeiformes; family Engraulidae; genus Engraulis; species Engraulis encrasicolus. Next base: position 14,555,520 of record NC_085868.1, on the reverse strand, counting down.
AAAGTGGTGGGTGGGATGCGGAGGAGTAATAGGATGTGATGGAGGTTTTTTGAGGAGGTGTGGTGGTACTCGTTGTCGGTGTGAGCATTCACACGTGCTGATGAGATATGAGTGGATGTTTCGGATGGAGTACCCTCTAAAATGTTCCGCCGTCAGCGTTTTCCGGAAAAGGAAAGAAACGAATGAGAGGGGCCTGCAGTGCCATGCGCACCTCGGCAGTCGGCACGGCAGAGCTACAGTAGGGAGTAATGTGAGCATGTAATGGATGTCCCACGAGGGCACAACAACCACTGTTAGCTCTCCATTTCTCTCTCTCTCTCTCTCCCCGCCCCCATCCCTTTTCGGATAGATGTTTTCTGTTTTCTGCCAATCTACGAGGGCACAACAACTGCTGTGAGCTCTCTCTCTCTCGCTCTCTCGCTCTCACTCTCGCTCTCTCTCTCTCTCTCTCTCTCTCTCTCTCTCTCTCTCTCTCTCTCTCTCTCTCTCTCTCTCTCTCTCTGTCTCACTCTCTCTCTCTCTGCCCATCTCTTAAATGACTAGACATTGCATTCAATTTCAGCCCTTGCAGAGACACCAATCACAAACTGTGAAGGTGGTGTCTGTGTTGGGGTAGTGGATGTGGCGATGTGAGTGAGTGGGCATGGGCGTGGGCAGAGGGGTGGTAACAGTAGGCCTAGTACATGCCGTTTCGAGGAACTCAACACAACCCATGACCTTGGCACAGCTGGCATCTTGCTTTACAGTCGGGCGCGTGATGTGTACAGAGGATGACTTTGAGGCAGAGAGAACAGAGATCCTAATCTAGTGCCAACTTGCATTACAGCCAATACGAATGAGTGCAGTGGATGGACTGCAATGCGGCCAGCTCAACACAAAGCCCAGGGTATGAGGTGTCCCCTATACACATCAAAGGGCACAGCCTACATTGTGTGAACTGACTTCACACGGACAATTGACTTGGACTTGGAGGTTTTTTTTCTTCAGCCTTTTCCGAGATCCTGGTCATTGTAATGGGGGCAGAGTATTGTTCACACTTCAAAAAAACATCTTAATTTATTGCATTTATTGCATTTAATGCATTTTATGTTGCATTATTAGTCCACGTCGCCTTTGTGGTGTAGTGCACAAAACCAATGTCAGTAAACTATGAATGGTGGACTATTTAGCATTGGGTAAATGGTCTCTAGTCTACAGATTATGAATATCCTAGGTGAAGTATGATTTTGGGATGTTATATGTTATCTTTGGTGCATAACGTCTATTTTGAGGTAAATGAACTACAGAAACACATGGACATGGAAACACTCTGAAATGGATAAATTCAGCTTCTCTGCAATTTCAGAGTCGAATGATCTCTGTTTGCCTCCATTTACCCTCCAACAAATCCTAGTCAAAAAGCCAACATTGTACCTACAGGTACGTACTGTAATGTGTGCCCATTTCAGATGACATCCCCCTGCCTACCATCGGTATGCCCGGCCACATGCCCCCATTCCCGCCTCTGTATTTCCTCCACACACACACCGCAATTTATCATATCGTTTTGTGAAAGTCATCTCCTTTGTCCGCACCTGCTCGCTAAAAATAGATAAGGACGGATGACAGCCAGCTGCGTCAGCTTGTTTCTCTCCCGCTAAGTGTATGGAAATGTATGTATTTGGATGGATGGATGGATGGATGGATGGAGCGATGGAGAGAGAGAAAGAGGAGGAAATCACCTACTTACAATATGCACTGATCAAATGGGAAAAAAGAAACAAACACACACAGGACCGCTGAGAGTTTTTTGGCCAGGCCGGGACAAGGTAATCTGAAATGCCCCCTCTCTCACTACAATCAATAATATGTAATGGGGACCCAATTCCAGGCACCACCTCTCCTTGGGCCCGGGACAACTGACCCTTTCGGTTTTCCTAGACGTATACACAAGGCTATGTAAGCCAGGTCGGCCATTGCTTGTTGGCAGAGAAAGGCGACCATAGCTATAAAACAACTGAGCGGTGTGTCACTGGCCCGTGTCAGGAAACAGCTGACAATCAAACAAACATCACTGGACACACTGTAGCTAATCACACTGATGTAGTGCTACAAAGCAGGCACACACACTCACACACACACACATGCACAAACGCACATGGATATGCACGCACACACACACACACACACACACACACACACACACACACACACACACACACACACACACACACACACACACACACACACACACACACATGCATATGCATATGCAAGCAAGCACACACACACACACACACAACGCGCACACACACACACACACACACACACACACAACGCGCACACACACACACACACACACACACACACATGCAGATGCGCGCACAGCACACACACTCACAGTGTGGAAGTGGAAATAAAACAGCAAATCAGTGTTAATGTGTTTGCTGAATTAAACAACTTGACAGGAATTCATTGGTGACTGTTCAGTGCTTTCCATGGAGGCGGACACTTTTATAGAGAAGATGTTGTGAGAAAGAAAAGGTACCAAATCTCTCTCTCTCTCCCTCTCTCCCTATCCTTTTCTCTTCCCTCCTCTCTCATCCCTCTCTTGTCATCTCTCTGTGTCTGCCGCTCTCTTTTATCTCTCTCTCTCTCTCTGTCTTTCTCCCTCAATCTCTCTCTCTCTCTCTCTCTCTCTGTCTCGCTCTCTCTCTCTCTCTCTGTCTCGCTCTCTCTCTCACACACACACACACACACACACACACACACACACACACACACACACACACACACACACACACACACACACACACACACACACACACACACACACACACACACACACCAAAAAGCCTGCTCTACAACTATATTTGGCTTCGCCACTCATGCTGTACTGCCTCCATCAAAGAGATTGTGAAAAATGACTTGCCTTCCTGCTGGGAATCTATCAGTGCCACGCTGGTATAAATGCTGGCTAATTTCCACGTCCTTTGGCAGTCTGCGTGAGGCAATTTTACCTCTAAAAAAGAACGTTTTACCTTTTACTCTATTCTTCATTCTCTCTCTTTACCCTCCCATCTCTGCCTCGGGATTCACTCTGCAAACCTGTCATGCCCGATATGAGATGTAGCACAGCGCGAATATGTATTTGCCTACCTGCCTTATCTTTGAGGCATTTTTCTTCCCCCTTGTAATAAAAATGTGCCCGGGTTTCGAACCCAGAGTGACATTTCATTTTCATTTTGATGTGATTCTCATTTTTTGCAGCATGTGCATCTAAAAGCTAATAATTAAAATGACTAACTTCATGTCTTTTGTATGGGCAAGATAAACTTTCAGAGCTGATTTCTCTGTTTTCTACTTTAAGAAGTGGACACATTCAAAAGGCCACAAATCCATCAAATATCACCAGATTCCCATATATAAGACATCACTGTAAAGCTTAGAATCATAGTAAAGCACAATCAGAATCTATGATTAACTCAGTGTGCCGCTTGGCCAACTAGAGGCCTGTTTTCTTGTGGCTAGTCACAAATGTCTATGGTATAGGGCTCTGATGACATTGAATCGAATCGTGATTAGTTGTGATATGCAGTCACGATACTGAATGCAAAATGCAAGGGCGCAGCATCGTGATGTGTCCTTTCAAAGTTCTGTTACCCTTTAGTTCAGAAAACAACCACACGATATGATGTGATAGTGCTACCAAGCTTCAAATTATCGCAATTATTATTTTGAAATGTTATTATTAGCATTTTGCAACCTATTCTATGCATAAACTATCATCATTTTTATTTACATTTTTATTGTGTAATGTTGGCAAAGGTGAAAAAATTAAATGAAGGAAGTAAATATCGCAATGCATTGCAAAAATACATGTATCGCAATGCATCGTGAGAGTACAGTATTGTATTGAGATGTGCATGACCCCCTTGCCGATACCCACCCCTACTATGGTAGTGTATTCAAGCCATGTGTGCGCGTGTGCCTGTGTGTACATAAAGGTGTGTTGGAGTTGTTCCTCCTCATAAGGAGTGAAAACCTCAAAGGTCACAACGAACCGCCAGTCTACCTCACTGTAAATCTCCTGCAAATTGTCCACTTTAATTGGTGTCGTGATCTGTGGGTGGGCAGTGTCAGTGGTCCACAGTGTAAAGGGAGGGGGTGATGAACAAGAACAGGAATGATTGCGGTTTCTCTCTTTTCTTCTCTCTCTCTCTCTCCCTCTTTCCCTCCCTCTCTCTCTCTCTCTCTCTCTCTCTCTCTCTCTCTCTCTCTCTCTCTCTCTCTCTCTCTCTCTCTCTATGTCCATCCACTTCGCCTGCGTTAGCTTGGCCGGTGCCATTACAGAGATTAAAAAGCATTGGAGGTGTCAGGATAAGTGGATTGAAATACTGCCAGCGGAGGAATTAGTGGGGAGGGGAACTGCTCACGGAGTGCCCTAATGGATCGCCGTTGATTTACGGGGGGATACGGACGCAGGCGCAGACCCGCCGCGGCCCCCAGGAACCCGCGGCGACCATTTTGTCAGCTCTACTGCACCCGCTTGTCACCCTCTGCCAGTCAGCGTTGACCGCTGCTATGAGGCCTTTGCTTCCCACTCTCCTCTCTATATACGTACCTCCATCTTAAAGGGACACTGTGTGAGATTTTTAGTTGTTTATTTCCAGAATTCATGCTGCCCATTCACTAATGTTACCTTTTTCATGAATACTTACCACCAGCATAAAATTCAAAATATTCATTATGACTGGAAACATTGCACTTTTCATACATGAAAAGGGGGATCTTCTCCATGGTCTGACATTTTGAATTTCCAAAAATGACTGCACTTGGACCATACTGGAAAATTGGAAAATATTTGTTTATTACTTTCTAAACGTTCATGTAAAGATCAAATTTGGCAATTGGCAGTTTCAATGAGCAGCATAGTTGCAGTACCTTTTTTACCATTTCCTGCACAGTGTCCCTTTAAGTACTTCAAGCAAGATGACTCTTGACGTGCTTAATACACGGTCAATTTTTGTAGCGCTAATTCCCTCGATTTACACAGCAGCTTCCATTGTGCATTTGATCCCAGAGTACTGAGAGTGTTAAATTAACACAGCACTATAGACGGTGTACTCACAGCTGTAGAGCACACAGCTGCAGCGGCACACAGCTGAAGGTACACAGTAAAAGTACAGTGTTCTCATTCAACACTTAGAGAGTCTATTTGAGTACGAGGGTTAAATTAAAGGGATACTGTCCCATTTTTGGAAATAAGCTTATTTTACACCCTTTCAGTCAAATAATAGGGTTTTACCGTTCTCCTGTACTTTCAACCGTTCTCTGGGTATGGCAGTGTAAATTTTACCTCCATGCTAGCAGTTAACATTGAGTCCTATGAGACCAGCCTGCGGCTAACTTCATACCCAGAGAACAGATGAAAGTGTAGGAGAACGGTTAAACCCTATTATTTAACTCAAGGGGAGGTGTAAAATAAGCTTATTTCCAAAAAATGGGACAGTATCCCTTTAACATTGCCTTTGTTTTCTGTGTCACTCTCTTGGTTATATGGACAGGAAATGCATGTTCAAAACAATCAGTAAAACGAATTTTGAATGTCTCCATAGTGGAACATTGTGAATACTTGGAGCCTCATTACGTCCATTGTTCTGCCAGTGGAAAGCTGTAATAGTCGTTGAAAAGATTTTACTACCATAACACGCTAAACGACAAGTCTTTAGTAATGCATTATGACTTGGTCATTCTGGTAACAACAGATTTATTGTAACAGGGTCCATGTCATATTAAAATACCACAGTAGGCCTATAATGTGGAACATGCATAAATAAATACTGTACAGGGTATTTGAGGTCACAACAAAATCTTGAGCCAAGTTTGTTCCTGGAGCTGGCACGCAACATTAGCTTCCAGAAATGTCTGTATTGCCCTCAGTATAGTACGACTGCCAGAAATAAACAAAAAAAAAACATCAGAGAGTGTATGATCTCTGGAACAGCAACCCCTAAATTCATGTCCAGGTCAAAACACATTCACCCTGACCTGCCAGCTCTGGTTTTTGCCCGAATGAAGGTTAATTGCGTGTTATATCACACAAGGCCCGGTCACTGCTTTTGTGGCATCAGAGGGAATGATGATCAATTGTGCCGTGATGAGGCAAGATGGAGCTTCAGCGAGTTGTGTAATGTCCTCCTCATTTGTTTCTAATGAGCTGCCCTGGCATTCCACTCTAACTTTGGACAATTTGGATTCCAATTACGATTATGCCAGGCACAGCCAAGCAATGCGGGTTTTTGGGGGGTTTTTTTGTCATCGTCGCAGAGTCCCTCTGGACAGCTAGCAAAACAACTTTAGATCTTTGTCAAAGGCTCCGGCCAAACAATTACAGACTCCTCTGGTGTGCGGCCATGCGATGCAGACGCCGAACAAAGCAACAAATGCCTCTCTTTTATCGTCGCGGCAGCCATGTCATGTCCCGTCTGCCCAGTCACAGTTCCCATATGGGGCTTCACACCAAATCAGCTGAATCAAACGAGGTTAGGCTTTTATGTAGGCCTACGCCGTTTACAATGAATAGCAGTGAGGCTGTGTGTGTCTCACTCGGCTTTTGACAAAATAGAGGGAGAGAGAACAAGAGAGGAGAGAAAGTGTGTGTGTGTGTGTGTGTGTGTGTGTGTGTGTGTGTGTGTGTGTGTGTGTGTGTGTGTGTGTGTGTGTGTGTGTGCGTGTGTGTGTGCGTGTGCGTGAACGTGTGCGTGTGTGTGTGTCTGTGTTTGTCACACGTGAAAAAAAAAACAATTTTACTTGATTGTAATTATACTGCGCCGGAGTCCACAAATCCAGATAGGAACGAGGCAAGGTCCAATCAAACTCATTAGAGCAGCACTGGCACGGAATGCATCCCACCACCTGTTTAATGTTATTCACATCTTTAGCTAGTCTGATGAGGAAATAGCAGTGGAGTCTTTATGAAATAAATGCCGTGTCTGGGTTTTTAGAAATCTTTGATTGCTAGCTACAGTACCTGTACAAAGCTGTCAGCGGCCTTGGCCCCAAACGCATCTCTTCTTTTCATTTACAGCTCGATCACATTCTTGATAACTATCTGTCCGACACAAACTTATTCTTCACCACATTCCCAAAACTTTGTTGTTTTGATTTTTAAATTATCTCCGTAAATTCCTTTATAATAATACATCACCTTTTTCATGTGTATATTTGCAACCACCTAACTATAGCATGTTATTCAAGGAAGACATCATTTCTAAGGCAGACAAAGTCTGATTGTGATTGGTGAAAATGAAGATGGTAATTGCACTATGAAGACAGAATGAGCTTCAGAACTCCATAACTAGCTTTGAAGAAAATTGAACAAGTATAATTGCATACGTAATTCTGGCAGGCCACTGAATGGAGCTAAGCTATAGCGTACCCCCTTGTGAGGTAAGGTTCACGTTTGTTCATTTAAATCCCTTTTACTTTGAAGAGTCTTTCACGTACAATGTACTGTAATGGTTCAGAAATGTAATGGTTGAGAAATTGAAACTCAAATCGAATTGAAACACTTTCAAAAGGCATGTCACAAGCAAACCTTTGAAGATGTACCTGTATGTTCACAGATGACTATAACAATGTTGTAAAGAGTTTATTGCACACATCTAAAACAAAAAAGAAAGGAAAAAGGCAGATTTACTGCGACTGATGAAAAGAGAGGAAAGTGTCAGTATAGGGTTAACAATTAAGACGGGTTCAGGGGGTTTCAAATTGCACACCAGATCCCAAATGCCAACACATACCATTGTGTACCATTTCAAACCTCCACACACAGTGCCTTCTTCTCTGTATTTGTCCACCGAGACAAAGCCTGGTAACCTCTACTATCAATCCAAAGGAAGTCTGTCTCTGGTTGGTGCTTAGGGAAGAGGAGTCAATATATACTCTAGTATCGGTAGGGCCACTGACAGCTTTGGCAAAGCCTGGGACAAGGGCATCTGAAAGCCCCCCCGCCACCCCAGCCCACCTAATACAATACATACAATGTAATCAGGACCCAATTCTGGGCCCCCCTCTACCTGGTCCCAGGGCATCTGACCCCTTTTGTCTCCAATGTCGTCTTGAGCATAGGCTTTAAGCTATAGGTATCAAGGCACGCAGTGTAGAATCAACAGTCACCCACCTCAGCTAAAAGACACATATACACACACGCGCACAAGCACACACACACACACACACACACACACACACACACACACACACACACACACACACACACACACACACACACACACACACACACACACGCACACACGCACACACACACACACACAGGCAGATAAGATCCATGAGGTATCCATTGCCTGGCTATTTACATACCAATGGAAACAGGATTGTACCATTTTAAGGTTTAGGTTTTGCAAAAACGCTAAAGGTGGGGCTAGATAAAAAATATATACTGTGCTGTATATACTTTATATACATATACAGTAGATGTTGTTTTTACGGTAAATTGCTGGCAGCAGTGGTTACCAAAGCCTACCTTTAAATAAATAACGGTATATTTCTTTTTTACATTTTACGGTAAAATTATGGCAGCAGTGGTTGCCGAAGCCTACCGTTAAATAAATAACGGTATTATTATTTTTTACATTTTACGGTAAAATTATGGCAGCAGTGGTTGCCAAAACGTACTGTTAAATAAATTACGGTAAAAAATGATATGATATTTTTACGGTGAAATAATGGTAGTAGTAGATATCAAAACTATACCGTTAAATTATGGTAAAAGTTTCCCCTCATGTACGGCAAAAAAAAATGTGTTTACATTTTCGCTGTGATTTTTGCTGCATTTTACCATTTTAAAAAAGTATTGTACCGTTAAAAGGGGGGGCGGGGGGTATGGGGCTAAGTGAATATGTGTGTGTGGGTGTGACTGTGTGTGTCTGCGTGAGGGGGGCTAATAAGGTGAGTGAAGGTGTGTCTCTCTGTGTGTGTGCGGGGGGGATTGGACAGATTATATTCAGGTGAGTCCAATTATAGAGTTACAGTCAGACAACTGATTGGACTGATTATACGCAGGTGAGTTCAAATATAGAGTTGCAATCACAGACAACTGATTGGACTGATTCTACTCACTGGAGTCCGATAAACATCTACCTGATTAGATACCTCAATAAATGCCCAATTGCCAGATTGTCTAGTGCTGGCAGGTGGACCAGTCTAGTATCATCAATAAAGGGTATGCAAATGCATTCCTTATTAAAAAGGCCTGAAAACAACCTTAAGGAAAATGAAGGCCACAGCTAGCAGGGCAAGCAAGCTAACAAACAAGCTAGTCAGCAAGCCATACAGTCACCCTTACAATGTGACCTGCTAGACGGGTCGGCTAGGTGAGCCAGGTGAGGCCAGGCCAGACGGCCGGCCGATCTTACAGCCAGTCAGCCAGCTAGCTAGCTGTGAGCAGTACAATGCAACAGTCCCGGTTTAAATATGAACCATGTGACCCCAGTGATGAGGCATTTAGCAGGTGAAGGCATTAAGTTAATCAGTGCCCTTAGCACTCAGGTGAGGTCACTAATATATTGACAGATTGATTTGGATGGGGTAGAATGATAGTTTCAAATAGACTGGGCTACTTCTAAGAGACTGAATCAAGGGATTACTGTCCAAGGTAGACTTTTTCAAATTATGCTAGCCTATAGGTATATTTTACATATTAAATGAGGCTAAACTGTAGGTTGTTACCGGAGAAATCTATAAGTTACAGTGAATTACTGCAAAATGTGCAAACTGTTGCACAGTTTATTCAGTTGCCAGCTTCACTGTTGTCAAATCTACAACGTGGAGGCACCTGGAGCCAAGCAGACAGGCAATCTTTTTTCTCTGGAGTAATTAATATTTAATTCATTATAACCTCCACTGCTTTCTGTTGGGTAGGAGGAATGTAAAAAAGGATATTGTGAATTTTGAAGAGGTTTACTGTGTCAATTTGCCTCTCAATCGAAAACTGTGATGGCAAAGCCTTTAAGTCCAATAAGGGAAAAAATGCAACATGATCTCCAAAAATTCTGTGCTCCTGGACACGGATGTTATAGTCAGCCTGCCATCAGCAGCTAAGGTGCTTAAATAAACTTTTGCTGGCATTTTTTGTTAAAAGTTGGCAACCATGCCAGAAGTTATCAGCATGGGCTAAGGTTTCAGAATCACCTGGTTGCCAACACGGAACTTGACCTTTAAGGTCAAATATGAAGGTCAAGAGGTCAACCACGGTCAAACAACAGTGTTATTTAGTTAAAAAATGTTACAAAGTTGTTAAAAGAGGGCAACCATGCCAGAAGCCATCAGCACGGACTAAGGATTCAGAATCAACTTGTTGCCAACACTGAACTTGACCTTTAGGGTCAAATTTGAAGGCCAAAAGGTCAAAAACAGGCTATTTTCTTGTTAGTCTTTGTTGGGAACTGTATATTCATGGAATTGTTTTTTAAAAGTTGGCAACCATGCCAGAAGTTATCAGCATGGGCTAGGGTTTCAGAATCACCTGGTTGCCAACATGGAACTTGACCTTTAGGGTCAAATCTGAAGGTCAAAAGGTCAAACACGGTCAAATAACAGTACCAATATGTTATTTAGTTAAAAATTGTTTAAAAAATATGTTAAAAGTGGGCAACCATGCCAGAAGTCATCAGCATGGACTAAGGATTCAGAATCAACTTATTGCCAACACAGAATTTGAGCTTTAGGGTCAAATTTGAAGGTTAAAAACGTCAAACACTATGTATTTTAAGGTTTGACTTTTTGGGGGACTGTGTTCGTGGAAATCTTTTTCCAAAAGTTAGTAACCATGCTAGAAGTTATCAGCATGGACTAAGGTTTCAGAATCACCTGGTTGCCAAGAGGGAATTGACCTTTAAGGTCAAATATGAAGGTCAAAAACAATGTATTTTCTGGTCTTTTTTGGTGATCTTTATATTCATGGAATTTGTTTTCAAAAGTTGGCAACCATGCTAGAACATATCAGCATGGACTAAGGTTATAGAATCACCTGGTTACCATATGGAACTTGACCTCTAAGATCAAATTGAAGGTCAAAAAGGTCAAACCGAGATCAATAAAAAAAACAGTTTTTTGGTGATGTGCTTTCATAAAATAAAAGTTGTTTGCATGGTACTGTATATTGAATAATTATCAGGCCTATAATTTGATATGATTTGATTTGACTTACCTGTATCATGGTGGGACTCTGGCCTGTCATCCTTAGACATACATCATAGCTCATTAGCATAAAATTAACTTAAACTTGCATTTTTAAAATTTTTCATTCTGGTCATATCAATTACTTTATTCTTCTTTGTGAAGCACATTAAGCTGCTGTATGAAATGGGATATGCCTTGGCTCACCAGTGAATTTGCTTCTTCCATGTAAAAAATAATGACTTCAGTTATTTCTGATGTGTTTCAAATGGTATAGCAATGAATGATACTTGCTGATTTGCAATGTCATATCGTGGGTAGGAAATAACCTACAGTAAGAGTAGAGCACGTATTGCACTCTTGATGTTCTCATGACTACTGTAGAATGTTTTTGTTGCAATTTCCCAGGCTTGAGTTTTTTGTGTCACCTGTATAAAGCACCATGCTTATCTTTGGGTATTGATTGATATTTTCAGAAGACAAAAAGGCAATTGATATGCTACCACCAAGTGATGCATTGGGATTGCATCTTGCATAAGCAAATCAGCAGGCAACTGTATGGCTGCAGTCTGACAAAATACATATTAACAAAGACAATGAGAAGACAGGTGGTTGGAAAGTTGTAGACCAACGCTTGATGGCTGTGTGGTAAAAGGAAACCTCCAGTTCCACATTACACTCGCCTCCAAAAGAGTTGTCGCTATCCATCTGTTTGGAATAACAGCTAATAACCTGACTTTCAATTAATCCCTGGCTTCAGAAGTCACTCATATGAAAGCTAAAGGCCTCCGAATGAAAATGTATGTACAAAAATCAATTTCATGCACCAAAGAAAGATTGACCCTTTATTGAACACAGACAGGGCAGATTTTCACAAGACAAAAGTTTTGTCGCCTATCGAACATAATGTGAAAATGAGCAGATAAGTCACTTCAAAACACTTCAAAATTCGCAAATTGGGTGTCATACTTAATCACTGAATCACTCTCACCTCTCCAGGAAATCAACTTTGGCCTTAGGTGTTGTTTAAGGTCATTGTAATCATAGAAAGCAACACAATGAAAATCAATGGAGTTCAATGAGAGATGGTGACATATTCACCATTCGTAGAGCAATACATGTTTAACTTCATGATTTAATCAATGATAAAAGCCCTCAAACACCTGCAGCATGCATGCAGCTCCTCATAAGAGCTGAATCTGTACCATGTTTCACTTTATGCACCCTTTCTCTTTTTTTCATATTGTCTTCATCTCCAACACCATATAGTTTTGATGCTATCAGTTCTAAAATGGTTGATCGTTGGGATCTTGACTTCACAGTATGAGTCCCATTAGCCTTCATTTTTGTCAGAATTAGGCCTGACAGACTCTTGGCTGGCTTTTTGAGACAGGACAGTGGGAGAGACTGTCTTTTGGTGTAAAGTGAATAATTTGGAAAAAAAGTACATGGTGCCTAAAGTCAAACATGGGAGGGATACAGCTCTTATGTGGAGCTGCATGCATGCGCTGGGGTGTGTGAGGGCTTTTATCATTGATTACATCATGAAGTTAAAAATGTATGCTCTACGAATAGCAAATATGTCAACATCTCTCATTGAACTCCATTGATTTTCATTGGGTTTGCTTTCCATGATTACAATGACCCTAAACATACACCTAAGGCCAAAGTTGATTTTCTGGAGAGGTGTGAGTGAATCAGTGATTAAGTATGACACCCAATCTGCATATTTGAAGTGTTTTGAAGTGACTTATCTGCTCATTTTCACATTATGTTCGATAGGCGACAAAACTTTTGTCTTGTCAAAATCTGCCCTGTCTGTGTTCATTAAAGGATCAATCTTTCTTTGGTGCATGAAATTTATTTTTGTATATTCATTTTCATTCGAGAGGGTTGTAGCTTTCATATGAGTGACTTCTGAAGCCAAGTGATTAATTGAAAGTCAGGTTATTAGCTGTTATTCCAAACAGATGGGTAGGCGACAACTCTTTTGGAGGCGAGTGTACTTGCCTGAGGAATAGGCAGCCCTGTATATCTGCATGTGATTAAATGTAGAATGTTTAAACGCCGTAGGGATAGCACATGATCTGGATGACACCACCTTTTTGTAATAACNGCAACAATAGCTCCTTTAAATACATAAATATCCAGTGTGTACTGACATCACATTTAAATTTTAATTATTGTTTTAATTATTATTGAAGTAAAGAAACAACATGATCAATTGCATTCTTGTTATTGACAATTTGCAATAATCACTTTCACTCATACCCTAATAATAAAGACTATATAACTTCTAAATATACAGTCCCGTAAAGTAATGGAACAGAAAGGCAAATTTCCTTGTTTTTGTTGTTCACTGAAGACTTGGTTTTAAAGGGGCTCTAAGTAGAATTAAAAGGTTAATTAATCACTGTCCAGAGTCATCTGATACTTACAGTAGGTGAAGTGTGACTCTCGCAACCACTTCCACCGTACACTGTCAGAAAACCCCAAATGCAACTTTTGACAGCGCTGTCCGCTTCGGGAGAAACCTCATCAAAAGAGTGTTTTATTTTCTTTACGATTATTTGTTCCAATACTTTCACTCACCTAAAATGATTTAAATAATATGAAATATCTCCAGGTACTAATTATTCAATACATCATGCAAACAACTTGTATTTTATGAAAGCACATCACAAAAAACCAAAACTTTTTTTTTTTTACCCCGGTTGACCTTTTGACCTTCAAATTTGACCTTAAAGGTCAAGTTCCATGTTGGCAACCAGGTGATTCTGAAACCTTAGTCCATGCTGATACCATCTAGCATGATTGCTTACATTTGAAAAAGAATTCCATGAATATACAGTTGCCAAAATAGACTAACCAGAAAATACATTGTTTTTGACCTTTTGACCTTTAAATTTGACCCTAAAGGTCAAGTTCCGTGTTGGCAACAAGTTGATTCTGAATCCTTAGTCCATGCTGATGACTTCTGGCATGGTTGCCCACTTTTAACATCTTTTTATCAATTTTTAACTAAATAACACTGTTATTTGACCGTGGTTGACCTTTTGACCTCCATATTTGACCTTAAAGGTCAAGTTCCGTGTTGGCAACCAGGTGATTCTGAAACCTTAGCCCATGCTGATAACTTCTGGCATGGTTGCCAACTTTTAACAGAAAATGCCATCAAACATATATTTTTGGGGCTTGGCAGGCTGACTATTAAGGACACAAAATCCGTGTCCAGGAGCACGGATTTTGCCAAAATTCCGTGTTCCTGGACACGGAATTGTTTTCCGTGCTCCTGGACACGGAATAGTTTGAAGTGATTTCTATAGGCTATTTCCACAGTCTTGTGTTTTCTCAGGATTTTTCTAATTTCAAATATTTTGTCTCAAAAAACCATTTCTTACTGACAGGTTAGGGTTAGGGATTGTTTTGGTCTGGGCACAGCTAGTTTTTTTTCATTCATTATATGAGTTTGATAGCCTAGCAACCAACTGGAAAAGGTATTTCTCGAAAAAAATATGTCTTTAATGACAGGTTAAGGTTAGGGAATGTTTTGGTCAGGGCACAACTTAAATTGCTATAGCATTATTTTGTTTAGGATTAGCATTTGGTATGTATTTTCTAATGATAGAGTTAACATAGTGCTGTGGTAATAGCCTATAGAAAGCACTTCCGTGTGCCCATCACGGAAAACAATCCCGTGTCCAGGATCACGGAAAACAATTCCGTGTCCAGGAGCACGGAATTTTGGCAAAATCCGTGCTCCTGGACACGGATTTCGTGTCCTTAACATCCGTGTCCAGGAGCACGGCATTTTTGGAGATCAGGCTGAAAAAATTATTACGGTGGAGACTTTTGCGCTGGATGAACTAGAACACATGCCTGTTACAACCAGCCTATCAGTGGTTTGACAAGTTACACCTGGAACAAGTGCAATCACAAGAGATCTATTGGACAAAAAGAGGACTCAAAAAGCTTAACACCACCAGAAAGAGCACCTACTTTTTGTAGTATACACAGTGTGAAGAAAAGCAGAACAGAGTTCTTTGTCTGTTGGTTCACGATTTGGTTCACTTACAGAGGATTGAGTTTGGTTCACTTATAGGGCACTCAACAAAAATGGCTGCCCATGTCACCAAAACATTTGACAATTGGGGAGGCATGGTTTTCATAACTCTCTAGGGAGTTAAACATTAACTCTCTAGCTCTCTTAGCTCAACAACTCCGATCCAGAGGAGTCAAATAACACTGTGTAGTCTTGCTGCAACTCTTGATGTTTAGATTTTGGCTGAACACCAGTCTAACTCTGATCACTCTAACTCTGACAAATTTGCTTGTACATATGAAACCAGTGAAAAATAAAGTCATGTATCGTTTCTTGACTCCTTCATCTTAACGGTATTTTCCAATATTTTCTTTTCAGTGAACAGTTCAGTATTTTCTACATAACATAACAGTGAAAAATAAAGTTATGTACCGTTTCTTGACTACTTCATCTTCACTTAACGGTATTTTCCAATATTTTCCTTTACA
>NC_085868.1:14532312-14537312 GCF_034702125.1 Engraulis encrasicolus | reverse complement strand
ATTTGCAAATGTATTTATTCTAATCTCTAATCTCTATCCTATGACAACGTGCGTGAGCAGTGAAGGGAAAATGGGTTCATATGAAATATTTCTTTCAAGTATTTATTGTGCTTGTTCTGCTTTCTTTGGCATTTGAACATTCTATCAGCATCAGTAGTACTGCATACCAATACTCTATAGCAGGGCTTGACACTGGCACCTACCAACCAGCCAAATGCTGGTAAAACTTGTCTGTGGCTGGTAATACTTTCAGTGTCACTAGCCAATTTTGCAGGTAGCTTATCCTATGGTATGACATATCAGAATAGCGTATATTCTGCACTTTGCACCTTGTGTATCAATTGTTTGACTTAAAAGTCAAGAAAAAGCTCAGTTACTCAGTTTCTATTTGTTTGTTTTATTTCCATGTGGAAAACCATGCACTCATCTTCTTGCTTTAAGCACCTCATCTTCTGAGGTCAGATGTACAGCGTCATGATAAAAAAAAAATCTAATTTGTGGGTAGTACAATAGCTGGATGGCTAGTGACTTGGGAAAACCACTAGCCACAGTGGTCAGCAAGCGAAAAAGTTAAAGGGGTATGCCACTATTTTTGGGCTTAATACAGTTAACATTGTTGGCTGGTGTTTATAAAGGTGGTAAAGTGTCTTATTTTTCATGTTAAGCGTTGTCTTGCTTTAAGACAAGTTAAAAGAGGGATTATGTCTCTAAGCTAGTGAAAGTCAATGTATCCGTGTAGCATTGCAGCATGCTACATGGATCCATTGACTTTCACTAGCTTAGCGACATATTCCCTCTTTTAACTTGTCTTAAAGCAAGACAACGGCTTACATGAAAAATAAGACACTTTACCACCTTTATAAACAACAGCCAACGATTTTAACTGTATTAAGCCCTAAAATAGTGGCATACCCCTTTAATGTCAAGCCCTGTTTTATAGATTCATTTAAATTAAAGATGCAGTATATTACTTACAGTAATTGCTTCCCTCATGAAAGAAAATATACATTAAAAACAAAAGCAGTTAATTCAACACTCAGAGTGTCGATTTTACGTCTTCTAATGTAGAATATATTTGGTCCCAGAGTACTAATACTAGTGTTGAATTAACACTACATTGGTTGGCACTGTGTAACTCTTTTCTTTGCTGACACTGGATGGGGGGAAAAGTTTGTGTTTGTATTCATATCATTGTATCATTCATGGGGGGAGGGGGGAGGGAATGCACTCTATTTTCCTGTGTCAGTCAAAGAATACTTTTGGTATCTGGCGGAGTAGAGAGCTCATCTGTCAGCTTTTGCGCACACCACACCACACCACACCACACCACACCACACCACACCACACCACACCACACCACACCACACCCCACGCTGGCCCACAACACACCACACCACACACCGGCCCACAGCACACCACAGCACACCACACCACACCACACCACACCACACCACACCACTCCACACCACACCACACCCCACCCAACGATGGCCCACAGCACTCCCAGGCCAGGCTCAAATGTCAATTTCATTCAGGTACTGTATAGCTATTGCTTCAGCAGTCTTTCTGTCTCTGTCTCTCTGTCTGTCTCTAGCTCTCTGTGTCTGTCTCTCTGTCTCTCTCTGTCTCTCTTTGTCTGTCTGACTCTCTCTCTCTCTCTCTCTCTCTCTCTCTCTCTCTCTCTCTCTCTCTCTCTCCCTCTCTCTCTCCCTCTCTCTCTCTCACACACACACACACACACACACACACACACACACACACACACACACACACACACACACACACACACACACACACACACACACACACACACACACACACACACACACACACACATTCTCATGTTTCCTGTCTCTCTCTGTCTTGCTGTGTCTTTCTCTGATGCAGAGAGACAGGTAAACAAATTTGCCCTCACCTGCAAACAGAGAATCAAGCACGCATTCATGGGAATTCATAGGGGAATATTTTAAAATGAAAGTAAAATATTCAATATGATATTCTCTGACATATCAAGAATTATCATACACCACATGAAATCAACCCTTTCTTCTTCATGCCATAATTCAGTTCAATTTAACTCAATTCAGTGGCATCATTGACATGAGGTGAAGTACAATGTTGCTAAATCAGTACTGATGGTAATGATAGTAACTACATGTAGCCTATAATACAGAATTTGCAATTGATTGAAGAGTTCAGATGCAAAACCCCCTAAGTGCCTTTTCAGAAAATAATCTTTTTTATTCATTTTTATTTAATACAAAGCTATCAAAATTACATATTTTTAAAATTGTATTTATATAATATAACTATTTATATGTATTATCAAGTACAAACATGTAAACCAAACCAACAACGGGGTTCTCTGAAAATATAGAACTGCATGTCTTCAGAAATGGAGTTAGGGGGTTTTGCATCTGAACTCTTCGATTATTATCATCATCTCTGTCATTTTCCTCCACTGCTTTTGTTCCCTATTCACACACAAGCTGACACAAAGACAGGCTTGTTAGCCCTTTGTCAATAAAATGATTGGTGCCTGAGGACAGTGAAAGCGTGTGTCCTTGCTAGGTGAAATATTAATAGCTGTATGAATGACTTATGAGCAGGTATATACGATAAGGTCAATCAGAATATGCTATATCAGATTACAAGAGCTTGACAAAAAAAGAAGCTGTCATTCATGGACACAAACTAAACCCACAGTGTGGGCCTCTTTGTGATATAATACCAACTACGGAAGCGATCGTTTAGCTGATAACTGATTTAGCTAGCGGTAGATCTATAGCTTAAACCATATATTTGTTGAAGGTGTCTTAAACTGTGGCTTTCAAAGTGAAATGTTGTTTAAAGTAGAGATGTACAGGATCCAAGATCCGGTTCCGGATCCGGCAGGATAATAGGGTTTTTCAGACTATCCGGATCCGGCAGGATCTTAAGCAGTGGATCCGGTATCCGGCAGTTACCTAAAAATCAGGATCTGGGGCATCTCTACTTTTTACGTAACCTAGGCCTTTCAGTCAGTCTTTCACAACCCCAATCGATGCATGGAGTGAAAGCACTTCGGAAGCGGCCGTTGAAGGTAGTGTGGCAGTAAGCCAATGAGTCTTTAAAAATAGTTTGCGCCAACGTAAATAAAAGGGCCCACGTGTGCGAGTTGGCTATGTGTTTCAACCCTTTCGTAGGATCCGGTATCCGGTTCCGGATCCGGCAGGATCTTAAGCAGTGGATCCGGTATCCGGCAGGATCCTAAAAATCAGGATCCGGTGCATCTCTAGTTTAAAGAGTTACTGTTGGTATGGTGACAAGGGGAGAGCACTTGTAGGATTCTGTAAAATTATGTACTGTAATTAAGGTGTTTTATGATGTTGAAATAACATCCATATCGTGACAAATCAAATGAAAGGTTTACATGTTTTAAAACAATCAATGTTTTTTTTCTAAATCTGTGACATCCATTTTTTGAAATGTCCTGTGGTAACCTGCCCACTGGCTAACGGTGTCCACAGTACCAGCTAAGGTCTTTGGCTGAGTGAAGACAACGTTCCTCTTCAACATAGACTTCTTCTTCAGATGTCTACTGTAAATGTCATATGTTTGCTACTTTTTAACTCAATTAGCCAAAGTCAAACCTATCATCACCGAGAAAACATGATTGACAGTTGCTGCACGTTTCTGCAGGTACAGTAAGGTGCTGCTGTGCTTTAAAAGCTATTTACCAAGAGTCAATTTTCACACCACGCAGCGCGTGCCATCCAATTATTTGATATCACGAGCAGCGTTTCTCATCTGGTGTCTCTTCATTCCTCTTCGAAATTAATTGTAAAGACTCGAAGAAAGCTGCCTGACTTATCCCATATGCTGCTGCCCTATAATTACTTTAAGTAGCCTACTTATATTTCAATTAAGTAGCCATATGGTCCTGATGTTGTTAATTATGCAACGCAGAAATATTCTAATGAAACACTTTACATTTTGACACGGCGATATGCCATTTTGCCTTGCACTCCAAGAGCTGATTTCCAATGCATGGCTTTAGCCCAGTATTGGATTTGCAGACAAGCATGACTATTGCCATGTAGCCTGGCTATTGTGACAATCAAGCTCACGTGAGCTTAGTCCAGCCAAGCTTGTGTACAACCTAATTTCACTCTATTAAATGGCTATAGACACAACCAATCACTCAGTGAATGCAGCATATGCATTTTGATTTAAAATGAAACTACACCCATTGGAGCTGACTGTCACAAAAAAGCCGGCGGAACTTTTTTTGCAATATTTGAGTCTTAAGTTCCACCCCCTTGGGTTATAGTTGCTTGGTCGGACAGATAAATGTTGTAGGGCCTATGCTCTGACATCCCCATGGTTTATGGCGTGACCAAGTAAATGGCTGCAGTAGCTCAAGCCTAATCAATTAAAACACATTCCATTCATAATATTGCGTGTGTCATTTCAGAAAATAAATACTACATTGGCGTGATAAATGGACAGGTGCGGTCGAAAGTTAGGCAATTTCTCGGACGTCTACTGCCGTCTACAGTGACTTAAATCCTTCTTTTCGTGCAGTGGCAAATGCAAATATTTATTTTCTGAAATGACATGCGTCAGTTGTTCTGCTGTTGTGGGATGTCAAATTCACACTATATGTTGTAGGGTAAACTGCACCTGGTAGCCTAAGCTAACTTGTATTTTTGAGCTTTGGCTCAAACTGTAAACTACAGTAAATCACCCACCGTGATGGCTGTAGTCATCTTCAGAACTACCAGTACCACTACAATGTGTAACATTAAAGTTTGTTGTTTATATCTTCAATAGTTTAACAATACAAATTAATATAGTCAAAACATATTCCTCACTTGACCGTTAGCGTTGCTACCTCTGTTTCCTCTTAGGAGAACTTAAATCATTACCTGAAACAGGTACATGTTTGCATAACCTTACTGTACAGTTACACAACTTAGACAATTGCATGATTGTAGCACATGAAGTATGCTTGTTGA
>NC_085868.1:14522312-14527312 GCF_034702125.1 Engraulis encrasicolus | reverse complement strand
CTGGCTCACTTTGCCTCGCGGTCCAATAAATAAATCCTTCAAGGATTCGTAATCTGCGGTAATTAAAACACAACACCGTACCATCATCCTTCTCCACTAACACCTGTGCCAGAATAAAAAAAAGAAAACACCTAGGCCTACTACTGTATATAACGTGTTTCAATTAGCTGGAGTTTATCCACAGTTTCAGGTTTGATTAGTCGGGGCTTGAGCTCTGAGCAAACATGGCTCCGCTGCGGTAGGGGGATTGCTGATTATGCAGGTGATTGCGCAGGTGATGAGGAGTGCGGTGCGCCCACGTACCCGGTGCTGAACATTAAATCCACTTTGCACAACCAGCGTTGGTAAATATGAGTTAAACTATGCACATGCATGCGCCTGTAAATACATGCACATGCGGAAACACACGCACACACTGAAAGCATAAATAGAGGTACACGTCAACACTACTCATATCAATGCATTAAAATGTATTTTTGTGTGGTTGTTGTAAAACCCTTATAATCCTAAAACCTATTATTCTTTCGCTATCATTCCATGGTGGACACATTGTAAAAACTGGACACATACTGTACCATACTGTATAGTGGTGTCAACAATGATCGATTCGGCGATCCGAATCGATCCGGGGCATGGACGATCCAGATCCAGATCCGGCAAGTTCCAGAATCAATCCGGCAATTTTTTAAAGTTTCAATTACTTCCATGGATATTTCGGGAGCAAATGAATGTTAAATTAAATAAAAACACTTCAAAACATTGCAAGACTGATACAAACTGATACAGAAAACAGCCAATAAATTGTTGCTCAGTATCTGACTACTTGTATTTCCTCATCATGGCTGAACATTTGCTTTGCGTTCAGTAGAAATGTAATGCTTTGCAATGCATTGTAGAATTGAATCGAATCGGATTGGATCTAATAGAATCGAATCGAATCGGATCTACTACCTCCCGAATCGTGATCGAATCGGATCGTGAGGGCAGTGCCGATCCACACCACTAATACTGTATCTATATCGCTAATTCTGTCAGCTGATTGTGACTCGACTTTCAGTAACACAAGAAGCATTTTCTTCCACGGTACTGGAACCCACCACTCCGACCATAATAACATGGTCTCTCTACTTTTCTCCCCTCTCTCTCTCTCTCTCTCTCTCTCTCTCTCTCTCTCTCTCTCTCTCCAAGCGTCCACTCATTCAGACGTGCAACTTCATTCGCTCGAGATGGAACCAAGTGCAAAAAAAACTGAAAAAATCTTGTCAGTTTCCATGGAAACCCTCAACAGCACACACGTTCCTCTCTCTCTCTCTCTCTCTCTCTCTCTCTCTCTCTCTCTCTCTCTCTCTCTCTCTCTCTCTCTCTCTCTCTCTCTCTCCCTCTCTCATCCTCTCTATCCTGGCTCTCCGCATGAGGACATGAGAATTTCCACACCTTGTGACTGTCAAGCTCCCTCACTGTACTGTAGCCAGGGAAGGCAACGGGGGGCATGAGTGAGTTATCCAGGGCCCAGGGAAACAGGGAGCCCAGAATTGGGTCCCTATTACATTTTACGTTCACAGTGGGTGTCCTTTCAGATTACTTTTTCCCGGGCCCAGGCCAAGCTGTCAGCAATCCTGACTGTAGCCTCCGCCATGCCAAGACCCTTTTTATCCTGCTCTCAAAAGGCACAGCACACACAGACACATTCAAGAAAAAAAATGAGTCTCCTGTGTCCTCCTTAGAAGCACGACGTAGCGTTTCAGCCGTCATTTTTGTGGCTATTGCACAAGGTAACCTAATGGCTTTCACATGTCAGTGTGTTAATTTAATGGTTTTCCATGTTCAGTTTTCCATGTGAAGTCAGTTGTTAGACCTCTACCCAGAGTGCCCACCATGTTGAAGCTCAAAGGGAGTGTCATTATTTGGAATTATTTTGAAACCCAGATAAAATGCTCGATTCTACATTCAAAGGATGACTCTTAGTCACATCAGATTCAAGATTCAAGATTCAAGATTTGTTTATTACATCTCATTATAGGTTTGAAGCCTATAAAAGAGTAACACTTATTGTGCTTTTTGTCTCCTCAAAAATATTAAAGGGGGGGGAGGTGGAAAAAGTGCAAAAGAAAGTGCCTTGTTGTCCTTGCAGCATGAGTTCAGTAATCTAATTGCTTGGTGAAAGAAAGTACTAAGTCTGGTAGTGTGAGCTTTCAAGCTTCTATACCGTTTTTCAGATGGTAATATCTCAAACAGTTCATGGTTGGGATGACTAGGATCATTCAAGATTGTTTTTTGCTTTCCTGATGCATCTTCCCTCAAGTAGCTCTAGTATGGAGGGTACTACTGTGCCACTCAAAGTGTTTGGCTCCTTTGCACCCCTAACCCCCGGCATTAAGAATTAATAATTAATTATACTGTTTTAGGCTAGTCAGAATAATGGTAGGCCTATTCCATTTGTGTTGTAAAAGGTCCCCCTCTGCTAGACCCTTATAGTAGCTAATTAGCTAGCATAAACCCTATGACCGTATATATCTCCCATCAAATGATATTTCAGTAAATTAAAACTTTAAGAATAATATTGTAGTAATGATGATATCAAAGGTCCTGCTGTCAGTAGTAGGTCATAGCATGCTATGTTATTGTAACTTCTCCGTCTCCAGAAGCACAGAATGTGTGACAGTAGGCTACATACAGTATGTCTCTCTGCCTCTATAACGGGTGAGGCATAAATGCAATTTCATTGTGTGCTGCAGTGTGCACTTTTGTGATGTGTAGTGCTGTATCACAATGACAATGGGAGTTGGAATTGGAGTTGGAGTTCTCACCAAATATGATCATTTATAAAAGTCCTCTGAATAATTAGTGTGGTACTAATGTTATGAGAGGTCCTCCTGTCAATGGTAGGCCATAGCAGGTTTTTTTGTTTTTGCAACTGTCCCATTCCCAGTAGCATATACGTAGAAAATGACACAATGTATTTACAGTACAGTATATCTCTAGTGTGTCTCCTAGTCCCAACAAATATGATCTTATATCAGTATTCAGGGCGCTGACAGCTTTGGCTGGGCCCAGGACAAAGTCATCTGAATGGGGCCCCCTACCCAATACGTGTACGTACAATGCAATGAGAAGCCAATTATGGGGGCCCTCTCTCCCTGGGCCTGGGACAACTGACCCTTTTGTCCTCCCCTGTCGGCTTCCCTGTCAGTATTCTCTAAATAGTTGTGTTGCACTAGAGTTATGAAATGTCCACCGTTCAATGGTAGGCCAAAGCAGTTATTGTAACTCAACAGTGCATAATATAGGCTACAATATGTCTCTCTGCCTCCTAGCCCTAGATTTTATATTTTAAAATAATTCTCTGAATAATTATTGCACTAGTGTTGTGAAAGGTCCTCCTGTGTCAATGGTAGGCCATGGCAATTATTGTAACTGGCCTCTGACAATGCATTCACCATATGGCTCTCTGCCTCTCTAGCTCCCCCACAGAATGTGCACAGCCTCTGAACTACTCAGGGTCAGAGGTCAAAGCTGCTTTTACTTTAAGTTATCCCTGACCTGTCATTTTGCACTCCCATTAAATGTGGGGCCCGCCACGCTTCAGGTGAGTCTCATTTGAAATCCAACAGAGCCTGAAATTTTCAACATCATTTACAGTGCCACACCTAATGTGTTGCATAATTTAATTGCATAATTCGGTTGCATAAAAAGGCAGCAGGGCCATACATTTTTGGCCATCTGGCCAGAGACACGTTGAGGCCTGCATGCCTGCGAAAGCGAGGCTTGACACTTCATCAGCACTGATTACTGTCGTGCTGTAATGCAATATTCATGCTTGGACCCAAGACATGCGTGATTTTTTTTTCCCCATCTCTCTCTCTCTCTCTCTCTCTCTCTCTCTCTCTCTCTCTCTCTCTCTCTCTCTCTCTCTCTCTCTCTCTCTCTCTCTCGCTTCCTCTTCACGTCAAAAACTGTAATTGAAATTTCTGAACTGAGACATGTTTTAATAATAGACCCAATTTCCCATGCAAAGACGGGAGAGACAATGCCAGCGAGGGAGAGAGGCAACTGACAGATTTTTTTTTCTGATGTTTCATACACTGTGGAAGGCAGAGAATGGTCCACTAAATGAACGATTAGTACTTTTTCAAAAGTTGCGGCGATTGCATCATGAATATTTTACCGCCCCCGTCTTCTCTGGCCAACTTTGAGAATATTCATGAAAACTTTTCAGAAACAAATGTGAAGAGGCACTCTTGAACAAAGCAGAAAGAATGAGACACTCGAAAACATTGCGTTATCAAATCAACATGTTTGCATACATGGGCCATACAACATGATGTAGGCTAACTGTGTGCGTGTGTGTGTGTGTGTGTGTGTGTGTGTGTGTGTGTGTGTGTGTGTGTGTGTGTGTGTGTGTGTGTGTGTGTGTGTGTGTGTGTGTGTGTGTGTGTGTGTGTGTGTGTGTGTGTGTGTGTGTATGTGTGTGTGTGTGTGCGTGTGTGTGTGTGTGCCTGCGTGCGTGCGTGTGTGTGTGTATGTGTGTGTGTGTGTGTGTACGTGCGCGTGCGTGTGTGTGTACGTGCGTGCGTGCGTGTGTGTGTGCGTGCATATGTGTGTGTGGTGTGGGTTGTAGGTGTGGGTTGTCTTCTCAGCAGGTACTGAAAGAAGCCTTGATATGTCATAATGAACTTGGCTCGGTCCCATCATAACAGAAATGTTGAAATTGCAGCCACAAACCCAATGTACTACAATGGCAATGTTGTTGCTGACAATGGTAATTTTGAAGCGAAAGTAATTTTGGACTGAAAAGTAAAAGGGGGGATTTCTTATCTTGTTTTACACTCACCCATTCCAGTCGACAGTGGTACTGAACACCCTACAGTAGGTATTTTGTCATTTTTTTTGTAAATGAACGATTGCATAATGTAGTATTTCTTTCCCACATAGCAAGGCACAAAAAAGGGAGAGAGAAGAAAAAAAGAGGAGAAAAGAAGACGAAGGAAGGAAGGAGGGAG
>NC_085868.1:14509812-14514812 GCF_034702125.1 Engraulis encrasicolus | reverse complement strand
CTTTTTATGACAAGCTGATGTCAACCTTCATATATACCGTAGTGTTGCCTCTTTAAATAGTAATGTAGCTTGACAGGGAGAGCTGGGTAAAGAAAAGATATGACTATGCATGACAGTAATGCTGTCTGGTGATTTACTACCTCAGCAAGGAGGTTCTGTTATGCCAGGGTTTGTTTATTTATTTGTTTATTTGTTGATTTGTTTATTTGCTTGTTTTGTTGGATGGTGTGCAAAACAACGAATGGCTGGAGGAGTTGTTCTGAAATTGTGACAGTGTGTTGGAATGTATACCGTGGCTACAGATGATTCTGTCTTGGTGATCTGAGTTGGTTCAGTGGAGGTCTGCCCTCTGTGAGTTCAATGCTCTTGATTATTTGTTTGTTTTCTTATCACATATTTATAATAATGATGACAATGTGTGAAGGAGGAGTTGCCTGATCCCCTTAGTTTGCTTTGTTATCTTTAAGATGAACAATTGAACTGGATAAGGTTATCTGTATTGAGTGAGACAAAAGTACCCCAGGAAAAAAAGGATTTAAAAAAACAATAAAAAAAGAAAAGCTTAAGTAGGACCGTCTCCAAAAGACAAGAGTCTGAACCTTGGGCTATCTGAGGAGACACTTAATGAAGCCGGAAAATGGCCCATTTACCAATTCAGCAAACAAAGTGGCTGGAGCCATTAAGGATGTATTTTTTTTAATAAGGCGGAAAGAACGCAATGAGGAGAGACAGTTTGATGGCATCAATAAAGCCACCTGACACTTCAGCGCACAGCCTGATCTTAAATACGTCCTCCCTTCATCACTATTAAGCGTTTGGCACGACGGTGTGTCTTTGCTCGTCTGATTAAAGCCGGTAAACAACAAAGACGCGGAGGCACGCTTGTGTGAAAGGCGTCATAACCGAGATTTATTAAATGCCACTTTTCCCCCCTCGTACATCAGTATCCTCATTCATTCATTTGCCTTAATTAGATTGGAGATGTTAAAAATCTCCCGGTGTAATGAAAAGGTAAAAGACAAGCCATGCGTAGTAGTCGCGTGTAGAAGCAGGGCCGCCAACAGCTTTTATCACGCCCAGGACAAAGTCTTCTGAAAGGGCACCCTGTCGAATACATAGCTACAATGTAATGAAAACACAGTGTTGGGCCCCCTCTCTCACTTGGCCCGGGACAACTGACCCCTTTGTCCACACCCTGATGGCTTCCCTGGTGGTGGTGGGGGGGGTTATAAATAACTCAGCGCAGAGACTAAATAATGACAGGAGCTTAACGTCCAATTAGATTAAAAGGGTTCCGGAAACAATAGCGGGGATGCGTCGCGCTAGGCGGATCGGGCTCATTGAACCCCTGAATGACATTGATTAAAGATAAACAGATCCTTGCTTGTCATCAGCGCCTTGCTGATCACCTCTGCGCCCCCGGGGTGGCTCAGCCACACATCCTCCTCGTGTGCCACCGACAATGCCAGCAGTCTCACCGATGCAGGAGGATTTAACAGTGAGAAAGGTGGCATCAGGAGATGGTGAAGAGTACCACACCAGGGGTCAATACTACAAAGCTGTTTCAGGAGTGAAATCAGGTTAACCCCTTAGCACAGAGCTTATATTATAACCTTACTGTCACCAAAATTGTAATGTCAATGTCTTAATCTGTTACTTAAGGCTCCCAGTACTGTCGTAGCAATGTTGTTATGATGTTGTTGAGTATTTTCAGCAAATAGAGAAGAGGCCTGCCGGCGACCCCCTCTGCTGTAAGAGGCTACGTTACTGTAAGACATAAATCATGTAATAGAAGAGCCTTGAGTCCTCATTTTCGATTTACCTCTTAACTTGACCTGGTTTACTTCTGAACCAGCTTTGTACTATAGGCCCTAGTTTTGAACCATCTTTGTGTACAAAAAACATTTATTTCTATGGACATGTTAGACTTACGGTAGAGATGGTTCGTCTGGATTACTTCAGCGTTATTTCATTTGGAGAGAAATAACCATTTTCCAGAATACACAGATTTCTGTCACGTGAAGGATTTTCACTCTTGTAATGCCATACAGAATAGTGTTAAATGGCATGCAATCACACACCCACACACTTGCGTGCACACACACACACACACACACACACACACACACACACACACACACACACACACACACACACACACACACACACACACACACACACACACACACACACATACAGTACACACCCACTAAAATGCATCACAAACAATAACACGCAAAACAACTCTTTGACTGCCGAGATTGGTGTGTGATTCTACACCGTTTCGTGAGAGCTGTCTGGAGGGAGAGAAATACGAGGGGAAAGTAGTCTCTGTGCACCCCCCCACCCCCCCAACAAGCGGACTGAAGTGGATTACAGCGGATCAAAAGCTCTACTGTTATCTGCCGCCAAACGATTTTTGTCACACACTGCCGCCTTTATATGAAGTTATTAGTCTGGTCTCAGAGAATATATCCAGGCAACTCAGGACGGAGGCCTCCTTCCAGTTCATGTATATCCGCAGAGGGCTTCTCCTGTCATTCATGTTTACCTGCAGCGGGTTGGCAATCGTAAGTGTATTGCACTCCACTGTACTGTCGCTAAAAAAAGAAAAGAAAGAAAGAGCGAAAAAGTACGATGGAGGACAACAGCAAAGGCAATCAATCGCAGGTCAGGGTTGTTGTAATTGTTATTGATGTCTGTCATCGGGCTATAGGCACAGAGGTAGTCCCCACCACCCCAACCCAGCGCCACCGCTCCCCCAACACCACCACCGCCGTCACCATCGCCATCATCACCTCATTCACCACCGTCACCTCATCCACACATCCACACTTCCACCCTGCACCGCCTGTCTTGCCTGGCCCTGGACCCTGGACCCTGGACCCTGGACCCCCAGGCAAGTTAGCCCCCAATCAGGCAAGTTCACGGAGCAGCGTGGTCCCCTGAGCTCCAGAGCTCCACAGCGCTGGGTGGTTTGGGGGTGATTCGAGTGGGGAGGAGGAAGGAGGAAGGGGGGAGGGTTGCTGAGTGATCAAAGGTGTCTGTTCCTGTGCTGTGCTGTGCTGTGCGGTGCTGTGCTGTGCCGTGCGGTGCTGGAGAGTGGTTGTCAACACCTCATGAAACTTAAATAGCTGCGACGGGCTCCCCATGGAAAGCGCGGAGGAAGTGGGTAATGCTGCCTCGATTTCACCCCTACCACCACCCCACTTCCCGCCATATGGATGGATGGATGTGAGTGGGTGAGTGAGTGAGGGAGGGGAATGAATGAAGAAGAGAGAAACAGAGGCAGGAGAAGGGTGTGTGCGTGTGTGTGTGTGAGAGAGACAGAGAGAGAGAGAGACAGAGAGAGAGAGAGACATAGAGAGAGAGAGAGAGAGAGAGAGAGAGAGAGAGAGAGGGGGAGAGAGAGAGAGAGAGAGAGAGAGAGAGAGGAGACAGAGAGAGAGAGAGACAGAGAGAGAAAGGAGACAGAGAGCGAAAAAAGGGGGGAAAGAAAAAAATGAAAGTGTGGAAAAGGCAGACAATGAGCACAGGGAAAAGGGAAAGGAAGGAGAAAGAAACAAATGGATGAGAATAAACGGTGAACCAAACCACAACAGAACAGAAAGAAAGAGAACAGGAAAAGGTAGAAGAGAGAGAAAGGGGAAGAGGAAAAAAAGGCCAGGGATATCCATCAGCGTCTGTCGTTTGAGCTAAGCGTGATGAAGCTCGTGTGGCGATAGAGGTTTCTGTCCGAACGTGTGGAGAGGAATGGGGAGGGGAAGGGGGAGAGACACAGAGGCTGACTAATGTCTGTCTGCCTTGCAGCCAAATGCACGCTCCGATGTCCTGTTGAGATAGGCGGCTTCGTCAAAATGAGCTACAGTAGGCCCTGCCACGGCCTAACAGTAGGGCACGGGGTTACTACGCCGGCGACCCAGGTTCGATTACGGCCCGGGTCATTTGCCGGTCCTTCCCCGTCTCTCCCTCCCCAGTAATTACCTGTCTCTCCTCCACTGTCCTGTCAGAAATAAAGGCAATTTAGTAGAGAAAGTGCACTCAACTCCGAATTGTTTCTTACAAGGTCTTTGGGTGCGAGCAAACAGCAAAGTTCAGACGCTAAAGATGCTGAAGAAGGCTTAGGCCGAAACGTCTGTCTGTCTGCCATGCAAAACTGCAAGAAACTGATCCGGGAGTGCGGCTTTTTTTACTATACAAGAAATAAAGGCTAAAAAGCATTCTTACAGCCTACCTACCTCATTAAGTACAGTGGAATAACTGGAGTATGAACTATATACACTGTAAAACAAACTAAAAACACTTAGAGAGTACTTTGGGATCAAATATAACCTAGAAGGTGTTAGATCAACTCTCAAAAGTGTCGAACTAACACTGCAAAATGTACTGTGAGTGAGATAATGTACTAGTGTTGTAAATACATCAGTAAGAGTAGCCTACTTCTACAGGCATCTGGTCCTACCCATTGCTGTAACCACTGACCTAGGATCAGTATGCAGCTCAGCTCGACGAGTAGGCCAAGTCGACTCTGTAGGAGGCCAGACCTCAGCAGCACCCACTAAACGAAGCCGCAGCACACACTCAGAACCACTGAGTGGCTAAACACACCCAGACACGCTCTCATCGCCAGCCCGTCAAAACACAAAAGACAGAGGAGCGATCAGAGTCGTCCCCCCCCCCCCCCCCCCCCCCCCCCCCCACACACACACACACACACACACTCTCTCTCTCTGCCTCTCTGCTGTGTTTATAGTTTCCACGTCTTAAATTTCGTGTCTCTGTGTAATCGTATCTGGTCACTTTTTCTGAAGGCTTCCCGAGGGCTGTTTTTTTTTCCAGGATGTGTGACATCAGTCTAAAGCAGTCCATCTTCAACAGAAGCACCCCTCTCACTCTTTTAAGGGAGTAGGGATGTACATGGATATCTGTGTGATGGGTATTTCCGTGCATGCTTGCGTGCGTGTGTGTGTGTGTGTGTGCGTGTGCGTGTGCGTGTGCGT
>NC_085868.1:14442312-14507312 GCF_034702125.1 Engraulis encrasicolus | reverse complement strand
AAAATTGTTCGAGGTGGGGAAGGGAAAAAAAAGTTAATTGCATAGGTAAGCCTGAGGCTTTTTTTCTCATTTTTTTGGTGAAAAGCCTCCCCAAGCAAGACTGGCAAAGGAGCTGCAGAGTAGACGACCTCCAGCTAGCAACCCGCTGCTTACTCAGTCAGAAAATGTGATTGCATTTAGAGTTTTTCCTGCGAACAGTCAGCCTCCTAGCTCCGGGTGACGGAGTCACCCACAGCATATTAGAATGGGTTTGTGAACAGTGTAGTGGGGGCGGGCGGGCCGATCGAGGGTGCTTGAACAAGGCCTTGTGTCGTCCTTAATAGTTAATGAGTGTGAGTTTTTCAATGGAGTGAATGTACATTTATGTTTTTATGGTGAGACAAAAGGTAAATTTCATGCTTGCATGAAGTATTCTATTCTATTCTATTCTATTCTATTCTATCAGCCCCGCCGACAGGGGGGGACAAAAGGGCTTTTTGTCCCGGGCCCAGGGATAGGGGGGCCAAGAACTGGGCCCTCATTAAGTTTGTGATTAATGGTTCCATTTCATTTCAAAATAAGTTGGTCTTTGAGAGAGGGAGAATGCGCTATATTTGCATTAAATAAATTATGCAGATATTTTGCCTTTCCTGTCCTTAGAAAGGGATCAAGAACTCGCACCTCCCCCCACCCCCAGTGCACAAATGGTTTGGTCGGTCATTACGAGAAAGAAAAAAACGTCTTCAACTTAAACGCGGCTCGTGCCAATTTGCCAAGGTGTCTGAAGACGCAGTCGTTCAAACCAGGAGGGCCGAAAATGAAGGAAAGGAGAAAATAGAGGAAGGCACCAGAAGCCCCAGGAATTCAGTAAAATATTCTTCAGATGATGCAGGTACTAATAACAGGCAGAGGACACAAACAAAGCAAAGGTTTCCCTTCATAAACAGACACGCACTGCACTGCAGCATTCATGTTTAAAATGAGATCAGTCACACTGATAAACACAATAGAAAACGGGCATCGGATCATTTTATAACAGCTTAGTAAAATTGTGTTTCAAATCTGACCATCAGTGACCTTAGCTAAGAATATGCACATTAGCCCGGGATCATGCCGTGATGAGAAGTTGCGTCGCGCGCAGGGAGAGGGCAAGGGAGAACTTTTAAAACAGCGCTATTAATATGCAACGCTATAAACGCTTAGCGCGTAGGCTATAAATCCCGCTTAGCGCTAATGCTAACACATGATCAACCTGTTAACTTTGTGGGGAGAAATACAGTGTAGATTCGTTTTGCATATAGGCCTACATTTCTGCAACTTGACTTGTTCCTGTTTTTGGCTATTCCTGGTGTGGGAAGACTGATGAGGGAGCACAGTACAAGACCTGTGTTCCACTGAAGTCTTTGGTGTGCTGCTCACTTGTTCACTGTCATCACACGTCACTTGAAGTCAGTTTAGCAAACGGGAGCTGATTCAGTCAGGCACGTTTTGATGTGCAAGCCTTCAAATTGCCAAAGTAAATTACACTAACACTTGTGTTATTATTGACAATGTGAATCCTATTTGTTTTGTTTCATTTCTAAATAAATGTTGGCGAGAATGCATGGATAGTATAATTGGATGAATAGATCATTTACTATGGAATTGTATGCATCATTGTGAGGCTACTTTGGTACCAATGTCATTTATTTTATAATGGGTAGGCCTAATAATACATAGCATATCATGTGGTGCGCTTTCAGGCCGAAAGTGTAGGCCTAGTCTGGCCACCTGGTCTCTCTTGAAAAAAAAAAATTGGTGGCTAGGTTTGTCTGGGGTTTTTTTTTGGGGGGGGGGGGGGGGGGGGGGGGGGGGGTGGGGGGGGGGTGGAGGAAGGGGGGCCCATTGATATTTTTTTGTCCCGGGCCCAGCCAAACCTGTCAGCGGCCCTGTATTCTATTCTGTTCTATGCTATTCTATTCTATTCTATTCTATTCTATTCTATTCTATTCTATTCTATATTCTAATGTAAACAGCCAGGGCCTCTGTCAGCTTTTGCCAGACCCGGGACAAAGTCATCTGAAAAGCCCCTCCACTCAATACAGTACATACGATGTAATGGGGACCCAATTTTGGGTCGGGGACAACTGACCTATTGCCCTGTCGGCTTGACTGGTGAACAGGGTAACGGGGGCATAAAGAGAGTGCTTCAACAAAGCTTGTGTCGCCAGCCTTAATAGTTCATGTAAACAACCACCATTTTTACGTTCCACCACTGGGTGGCAACATGATAAAGAAAACGTCTTTCTTCTGTTAAAAATGGATATTGGTCCTTGTGAAAATGACAAATTAAAAGGAATGTAAATGCATATATGGATCATTTGGAGGAATGGGGGAAATATTTAAATAAAGTTAGTTTGGGAATAGTCTGGGAGGTGGCATTTTTGGACGAGTCCTGTCTAGTCAATTTCTCTGAGAATATTGAAAATACTTTAAAAAAAAAATGGTAACACTTTATTTTAGGGATACATCTATTAGCACTAATACATAGGCCTACAATGTTAATGCCTGCATAAGTAACTTGTAAGGCATGTATTAAGCAAACACTAGGTCCTTACTTAGGTCCTTACTTAGGTTAAATTGGTAATAAATCCCTTATTGTGCATGAACAAGACATTTGCGAATACATGCCTAACAAATGCTTGATTTTGCTTTGTACATGCCTTACAAGTTACTTATACAGGGACATTGTATGTATTACTGCTAATAGATGTATCCTTAAAATAAAGTGTTACAAAAAAAAGTGTTTGTGATCGTACAGATGTGAATGCCGACTCATTTCATAGTGCCATAGAAACCTGAAGGAGGCTCACAACAAACAAAATCAAAGACACCTGCTGCAGCCGGGGCCACTGACAACTATGGCCAGGCCCAGGACAAAGTCATTTGAAAGGGCCCCGCACCCAATACATACAATATAATGAGGGCCCAATTCTGGATTCCTCTTGTCACAGGGCTCAAGACAACTGATCCCTTTGTCCGCCCCCCCCATGTCAGCTTCCCTGGTCGTAGTCCTGTTGTAGTGGGTTTCCGAAAAAGCCCAGGTCGAGTAGCTACCTCTGAGGGTTTTAGGCTTTTACTTTCAACTTCAAAGGCGTTCCAAAAAAGTCTAGTCTGTCTTTCAACTCTAGCATGCTGGGTCAGCAGAGGAGGAAGCAGAGTGAAGTGGCACAAGCTGACATCACACACACACACACACACACACACACACACACACACACACACACACACACACACACACACACGCACGCACACGCACCCACGCGCACGCACACGCACACGCACACACAAACACACGCACGCACACGCACCCACGCGCACGCACACGCACACGCACACGCACACACACACACACACACACACACACACACACACACACACACACACACACACACCTGGCTTTGAATTGTGTCAGAGCTGTGGTGTATTCTTAAGTACATCCAGAAAAGCTGCAGATAAACTATTTTGTATATGACTTTCCCAACTGCTTACATAACAATATTTCCAGTTTCTCAATGCAACAGTTATACACAAATATCTGCATTAAACATTATGTATGTGCTCAACTTTGCTGCCAAACTACTCTACTACTATGGGATTCTCAGTCTGCACTATAAACCGAATCTAAACTTCATGTCATTGTACAAAACTAAATAGCAGACTTGACCACAACAGCTTCACCCTATTGTCCTCCCTTAATTTCAGTTGTCATCAAACCGGCCCAGTGCTGTTAGTTTTTGCTGAGGCAAAGCCAGAGTCCACACTGTAGGCTAATACTTTTGTGAATTCCCTAAACTGAGATTATAGACACCAGATCAGTAGATAAGATAACAATTATCTCACAATATGGCTATTAGCCCACAGCCCAAGTGGAGTCCGATTCTGATTTCACCACAAGAGAGGCTAGCTGCACCGCACACTTTTACCCGAGGCGATCTGTCTGTGTGTCTGGGAAAACAGTTGGACTGGTGTGTGTGTGTGTGTGTCTCAGATGGATAGATTGCCCGGCCGAAGCCCATTTCGCTGTTAGTCATCTGGCGCCAAGCGGAGAAAGGGGAAAGTAAAAAGTTTTGGAGGACACCATCAAGTCATCATCATTCTCACAGCAGCCCACAGTTGGCCACTACACCACCTCTGTAGTTGCACGTCAGCCACGGCCTGTCTGCCGTGTAGCCTCGGGGCTCCCTCTCCTGCTGACCAGGCCGGAGAACATGTTTCGGATTTTAAAGGAGAGTATTGGATCGCTTTTTTTGTTGTTGCTTGAGTGTATTGCTGCGAAGTCGTTTATGTTCGGATTGTTGAGGGTCTTTTGTGTTTTTTTGTGGGGTTTTTTTTGTTTGTTTGTTGCAAGAGTAGGCTAACACACTCTTCCGGTATGTATTGCTGTGATGTGAAGCAGTTTATGTTCAGATTTTTTTGAAGAGGGATTTGGGCCTGTTTTATGGTTTTTATTTATTCAAGAATTGCACACTCTTCTGTATTCCTGTGAAGCAGCTTATATTCTTTTTTTCTTGTTTTTTCGAAGCAGTTTTAGGTTTAAGAGGTGTATTATGTATTTATGTCCAACAGATACTGTATGCTCTGATTACTAATTTTCTTTTCGTGTTTTTGTTTCAAGAGTTAGACTTCTGCACTGCTATGAACGGTTCATGTTCTATTTTTTTAAAGATTTCTTCTCTTTTCTCTTTTTGGTCTCTTTTGTCTTTTTTGTTTCAAGAGTTACACCAGAGATACTCTAGTTAGACCCTTTGGTGGATTGATGTGAAGCAATTTCCTGATGTAATAATGTATTTTTCTTTTAAAACAAGTCTTTTTGTATTTTGTTTGAAGAGTTTGCTATTCTGTTCTTCTGTTCTTCTGTTATTCTGTTCCAAGAGCTCTGCACTTCAGACTGTCTGCTATAACACAGTTACTATGATGACATTGTTTGTTTTGACTCACCAGTAGATCGCAGACAATAATTTAGCTACACATCTCGCAGGGAGACCATGTTGTCCACTGAGAAATTAATGGAAATGGAACACACCTCATCTGACAGAGAGGGCCCAAAATTGTTAGGCAGATCTGATGCCTTTTTCAGGCAGCAACCTGCGTCTCCAAGAAGCCTCCACAATGAAAATTGATCCTTTTTGTGCACAGTGCCGCACTGTGCTAATATGCCATACCATATATCAGCATATTACCATGTCCATGGGGACCAAGGTTCGAATCCATTTCCCAACCCTACCCCATGTCTTTCTACCAACCACTTCTTATCTTCTCTCTACTGCCCTAGGGTCAAAATAAAAATATACTGTATCTGTAAAAAAAATTCATCCTTGATCAAGTCAAATAGGTCACACAGAACTCTTCCCAGAATGCACCTGTTCAAAACTTCAAACCACCCTCCTTCCTCCTCCGAAGCTCTCCCATCGTGGTACAGATGCCTCCTGGTATGGGCTAAGGACCTTGAGGCGACAGTGAGCCCCTTGCGTCCCTTACATACCGCACCCATCACTTACCCCCTTATGTGTCCCATAGACACATACGCACGCACACACACACACACATACACACACAGAACACCATTAGATGCTCTCCTGTGTCCCGTACCACACTGTACAAGTCTTACACACACACACACACACACACACACACACACACACACACACACACACACACACACACACACACACACACACACACACACACACACACACACACATACACACACACACACCACTCTCTCTCTCACACACACACACACACACACACACAGTCTTACACACACACACACACACACACACACACACACACACACACACACACACACACACACACACACACACACACACACACACACACACACACACACACACACAAAACACACACACACACACAGTACAAAGGTGCGTCAGTCGGGGTGACGGAACTGTGTCCTCCAGGTAGGTTCTCGGAAGACGAGGCGAGGCGAGGCGAAGGCAAGGGCCCCATTAACGGCCATCTGCTGTCCCGAATCCCGGTGCCCTGGGTCCAAGGCAGGCACCACTACCACACACCACCAGGCACGCTGGCTCTTTAATGAAGACGAATGCGGGGAGGTCCCAACCAGGAGGCTGCCGGCGGGAGGCTAACGACACACCTTCACAGCAGCATGCAGTCCCTTCGACACCTTCCCCCCCCCTACCTAGCTGTGACCCACACACCCACCCGCCTACCCACCCAGCCAGTGACTGATGGGGGCAAGGCAAAAACTGCTCTGGTGCTGCATGAGCTACCTGCCTAGCAGCGACGAAAACTCACACTTGTGACTTTGTGGAGGCGCCCAGCAATTATCCTCTCTCTCCCCTTCCCTTAGGCCCATGCGGACAGCCAGAGTGCACTACCGAGGCTGTCAGTGGGGCTCATCTCTGTTTACGGACGGAGATGAACTCATTTATGGGGGGGCTGGTTGGGTTGGGTTGGGTTGGGGTGGTGGGGGATTTGGGGGGGTTGGGGGAGTTTGGGGGGGGGGGAGTTGGGGGGGGGGGGGGGCTGGTGGTCAGACTGACTTTGATTCACCCTGTGGCTGATGGTTTGGGTGTCCCACAAGAACGTCGCTGGACGTTGCTGAATGTCGCTGGAGCAAAAAAAAAATCCTCTCTCTCTCTCTCTCTCACACACACACACACACACACACACACAAACACACACATAATCTTCAGTCTCTATAGTCCTGTTTCTCTTTCTTTCGTTTCTGTTTGTCCACATTTCTCTCTCCTCTCTCTCTCTCTCTCTCTCTCTGTCTCTCTCTCGCTCGATCACTCTCTCGCTCTCTCTCTCTCTCTCTCTCTCTAGCTATCTCTCTCTAGCTATCTCTCTTTCTCTCTCTCTCTGCTGTCTCATCTCTCTACCCTTTACAATTTCCAGAGCCGTGTTAAAAGCATTCAAGGGTGAATGATTTCTTTTTGCACTGCACCTTAACTGCTGCTCGGTTAAAAAGCTGTATCTACATCATCCCTTAATGGCTGACCTGGCATTCCTGCGGAAAACATAAGTGATACTCAATTATCAGCGAACACACTCTCCGTTACTCCGGCCATGATGAATATGGAGAGATATTTTGTATCTTGCTAGCGTTAACGCACATTCATTTTCCAACACATCCAACAAAAATCTATCGATCACCATGCCTACACAGGAATTTTGAGTTTGTAGCACAGAAGGGATAGAATTTGTCAGATATTTACTTCATGTAGTTATCCATCTCATTTGCAAAGGACCTGTGGGTAACCAAGAGTGCACTCTACAGTATGTGGAACGTAAATCATTACTGTCTGCAGAGAGAAGGAAAAAGTGAGTGAGAGAGAGAGACAGACAGACAGAGACAGTGATAAAGAAAAAAAGAACTATAGAAAGAAAAGGAGTGAGATACAGTATAGTTAGAGAGAGAGAGAGAGAAAGGGAGAGAGAGAGAGAGAGAGAAGCCTTTGAATGTGCAACTGCTGCTTTTCCGAACTCCCCTTTTCTTGGCTTCACAGGGAGATGATTCTGGCCTTTCAAGTAGAAGATCCCCTGAAGCTCGGAGAAGACAGAGCGCTCGCAGTGTCTCTCCCTCATTATATTCTAATTACCGTTCCCCTCCGAGTGCAGTTCACTCTCAGTGCAGGACGCCAGGTGCTGCGAGGTGACCTACGCTACGTATACCTACAACTACTTCTTCTTTCCTTCACCGAGTCGGAAAATGTAGCGAGACTTTTTTTTTGAGTACCTCAAAAAAGTATGTGAAGTTGCACACACATACTCAAAAAGACACACACACACATATGCATGCACGCATGCGCGCTCACACACACACACGCATGCATGCACGCACGCACGCACGCACACACACACACACACACACACACACAGGTTCATTAGAGAAGAATGTATAGTATACCGTACCTCTGCGAAGATGTTTGATCATACAAGGAAACTAAAGACAGAAATAGGAATGCCGACTTGCCGTGATCACAGGAATGTGAAGTCACCCGTTATGGCATTTGTGGAATTTGTTTTGTCGTTAAATTAGATATTCTAGTAGTGCTCACTTCTCTTGAAGCTTTAAGACTGGCAGGTAACCGTTCAACATAGTGTTATATATCTATGAAAAAGACAAAAGCTGTAGTTTCTTCCCGTGCATAATGTGTCTAACACATATCCTTGTATCCTTATGCTATGCTCCTACTGTATGCTACAACTGCAGAACAAGTTGACGGCTGCGTTATTTGACATTGTAGATCTTGTCAGCTTAAATTGGCTATTATGTGAAACCCATTTTCTAAGTGGCAACAGAAAATTACAGAGAAAATAACAGAGGGTTTAAATAAACCATAAAAAAAGACATTTGTTTTGTATTTGACACACTTTCCAGTTTCACAGAATGCATGAAACAGTAAACAGTTACACATAGTTCTCTTTAGAATGACAAGCGACCTGTTACTCTGTATATAAAGAGCTACCCCTGAAATATAGTTTAGATAGTCTTTTACTGATGAGGATAGGAATAGATGTGTTCCCAAACTACATACAGTAGGCCTATATCTCACTAGTGATATAGTCTGGCTATAGTCAGGCTAATCGTTTTAGCCTCCAGAAATGGCCTTTATGCGGAGCATTTATGTGCTGACTAAATGTATTCTTTTGCAACAGCCTCTGACATATCACTCTATGTAAATTGTCTGTGACGCTGCAGCCACAGAGCAACTGTGGGAATATCAAAGCTAAGACTGCTTTCAATTTATTACACATCATAATGCACAACCTCGTAATTAATCGAAAATGTCAGATCAGAACAGTCGTGTTTACTATTTGGCACACAAGTGCTAGTTTATTAAAAGGAATTTTGAGTTTTGAGTTCACTACTTAATTTAAAGAGGAGAGAGGGGGTCTTTACTTTCTCTGTGCAGACAGGGTGTTGAATGTCGTAAAGAACTGCCATGTCAAGATGTAAATGGCTGATTCTCAAAGAGATGGAGGGAGATAGAGAGAGAGAGAGAGAGCGCGCGCAAAAAGGCAAAGCAGCAAGCATGAGAGACATCTTAGACGTCACGCTGAGAAAGAAAGAACGTTCTTCTCAGATCTAGAGGTCAAAGCAGCATATTTAGATTTAGATCTGATGATGGTCTGGTCTGCATTTAATCAGTTTTTAGCTGAGGCCGCTGTCACTTTAAGATGCCAGATAAGTCCATAAGAGATAAGAGGGGTGGAAGAAATATCACGCAGCTCACACGGAAAAAAAAAATCTGTAACAAACTAGGAAGGTCTGGAGGCATGTGGCGCCTGGGGCCAACGCCTTGAGACTTACTTACATGAAACGCGGGCCTTTTGCCCGAGAGGTATTTTCTTCACAGGAGATGTTGTGTCAGCTATAATGTTCCAGCCAACCAAGTCACTCAACCCAGAAACAAAAAGCCATTATGTAAGTGTGTTATTGCTGTAAAAGTTAAGCATTGCCTTTATTATATCCTCTGATCATAAAACGGCAGCCTGGTTAATCCCTTCATGTAGGCCTACAGATGCCATTGTAATCTTGTGTCGCCGAAATGGGAATGACCAAACCTTAAATCAGTAACCTCATCTGTAATGTCATAGCTTTTGGTCTCAATCCTAAATGTCAGTCGACCACAACAACAACAAGGGGATTTAGAGCTTGCTGTTCCAACACTTTTGGAGGGGACTGTATGTAGGCCTACTGTATCTGTAGACTATAGATATTTTGCAGCAATGAGTCTAACCACTGCACTAAAAGGATGAAATACAAGATTCAAATTTACTTCCACAAGTAGAGGATGCAAATGGAGTGCAGTGTGTGTGCAACACAGATATTTTGCATGCCGACGTGCTAAGGATGACTATATTTGTGCCACTTACGAACAGCTTGCGGGCATGTTGTGCCATTATATTACCCAGATGACATTATTACCTGGCAAAAAGAGATAAGCTCTTATGAAGAACCCATCAGCAAGTAGGGTAGGGGTGAGAATAAGCAGTGCTTTGGAGAGATCAATGCCACTTAATGTTTGACATTTTGCACACTGCGTGACACAGATCATCAAGGCAAAGTTCTCAAGGATCTTGCTGGGCGGCTAAGCCTTTCTCCTTTGTGTTTCCTCCTTTCGTGTTAGCCTCTACTCTCCGGCCACGACAGAATATCCGCCACAAATACACGTTTTACATCAATAATGCAGTCTTTCTTCGGGTTTCAGTAAACGCACACCGTTTGAGGTGCGTACGGCAGACAATTAGACTCAACTTGAAAAAGAATGGTCGTCGCACACTCAGAACTTCATGCAGTTACATTTAATAAAACCGTCTTATTAAATGTAACTGCATGAAGTTCTGAGTGTGCGACGACCATTCTTTTTCAAGTTGACATCAATAATGCAGACCAAAGTTGATGTAAAATGACAACTGCTAAAAAAACTAGTTTGATTATTTTTTCCCATCATGCTGTCCTGGCATGAGAAAACGGCCTTGCGTTCCTTTGCTTGGCTTGGAAACTGAACGGTGAAATGGCAATATAAGAAGGCTGGAGATCGAAACTTAATTTGGCTTTAAGTGTGTGTGTGTGCGTGTGTGTGCATGTGTGCGTGTGTGTGTGTGTGTGTGTGCGTATGTGTGTGTGTGTGTGTGTGTGTGTGTGTCTGTGTGTGTGTGTCTGTGTCTGTGTCTGTGTTTGTTTGTGTTAGTTGCCACAGGTTGTTTTGATATTTCAAAACTAGTCTATGTGACGGCTCATATTCTGACACAAAAAAACCACACCACACTCAACGCAATCTTCGGCATCAACCAAATATGGTTATTATGACAATCGGAACTCTACCCTTTAGCATGCTCTGCATGACTAACACTTATTTTCAGAGATGTCCGATAATATCGGCCCACAGATATTATTGGCCCGATAATAGCATAAAATGTAATATCGGTCAATATCGGTATCTGATTTTTGATCTATCAAAACCGATATAATATTGCTTGAATTACTGTACACTTTTCTCCTTAATTATTTTTCGATTTTGCACAAACGATGTTAATATTTGGAAAGCTTCGTTGCATTTGAGAATGCATCTAGTGGGGCATTACAATAAAATTAAGCATATTTTGTTCCACAACAGCAGATTTGTAATGTTACCTAAAATTTGTTATGAGAAAAAATAACCCACATATACCCACAAATTGAGAGTTGGACAATATCGGCATATCGGATATCGGCAAAAAAGCCAATATCGGACATCTATACTTTTTTTCACTTCCAAGGGTATCGGTCTATCACAGAAGGGGGGTTTGACCTTCCTGAAATTGGTTCCCTTCAGGTTGTATGTCTCCGAATCCGGGATGTCTGTGATTGCCAGTCTTGCACTAAAAGAGGGAGGTAATTCGTCTTCTATCACCTCATTAATTACTGAGCATCGCCTGCCTGCAGGAGACGTTTTCTTCATTTACCTCAGAATGGCGCCGCAGATGACGCGAGGACATTATTATGCCCATCAAAGCGTTTGACCAAGCATGCTGCTACACGGTCAAATGCAACCAGGGCAGGACTGGTCATCTGGCATACAGGGCATTTTCCCGGTGGGCTGACAGTCGTCAGGGGGCCGATGCTGTTTTGTTTGTTTGTTTGTTTGTTTGTTTGTTTGTTTGTTTGTTTTTTTCCAGACCAGTCCTCAATTTCAGTGGGGTGGGTCAGTGGTCTATCTTTAATGTAGACTGTGGACTGAGCCAATCGTTGAAAAGCAGGGGGCTGTGTGAGGGGCTGGCGGCTGTTTTTCGGTCCCAGTCCAGCCCTGAATGCAACTGTGTGTACAAACAGGAGAGGACACTATTGGATTGTGTTCAAGGACACTCGTTTCAGGCAACCATATGTAACCATTTGGAGGCAACCATTTTATACACTCCCCACGAAATAATACAAAACACATCATCAGTCCATTTCACAGCTGTCCTCAAACAGCAATATCTTGACAACATCTTGACAACACACACATTATCATCTCACACCTGTCATTCATGCTGGACAAAAAAAAGGGTTCTGGAATTTTCTTGTAGTTAGTGACAATGAAAATAAAGTTTTTTTTTTCTCTTCACAGACGAATACGATTTTGCGGAATGCAGTATTTTTTAGAGTAGTTTCATCGGAATGATTTAAAATTGTAAAGAGAAACACATTATGCAATAAAATGTGTGCACAAATAGGTGTGATATGCGTCATAAAAATTGGCATGTTACTCTTGTAAGTACTGTATGTCGGTCGAGTGTTTAAGTAGCAGTTGAATCTAACCTTGTGAAAAAAAAAACATGTGTGGAGACTATGCCACTTGTGATGAAGAAGGCCTTGTCACTGATAAGCTCAGTCTATTATGCTCACGGCTCTAGCACCACTCATCAAACTCTACCTAGGGAAGGCGCTCACTTCACAAGAGGGGCACGGCGGCGACGATAAATGCCAGCTTTACTGACTGATGAAGTACGGTGGATAACAACACGGGTGAGCACTGACCACAATCAAACAGGCCATCCTGTGTCATCTCTTGCATGCACTGTAATTGAGCAGATTACACCACTATGGAATGGTAAATGTTAAATGGACTGCATTTATATAGCGCTTTTCCACTCCTTCAAGCACTCAAAGCGCTTTACAATGTATGCCACACATTCACCCAGTCACACTCACATTCACACACCGGTGGCCGTGGCTGCCACACAGGGTACCACCCTGCCACCCGGAGCAACTTGGGGTTAAGTATCTTGCTCAAGGACACAACGATGGAGTCAGGCCAAGCGGGGCTCGAACCTGCAACCTTTGGGTTGCCGAACGGCTCCTCTACCAACTGAACTACCAACGCGAAAGGGGACATAGCCTGATAAACCAGCCTAAATTTGAGACCGGAGTAATTTAGTCTGGCCCCGATGAACGATACCTCCGAAGATTGTTGATGAGAACAACCTGTTGTTTTTTCAAACCGTGCCGGCACTCTGACCAATCTGTGATCTTTGCCGTTGCTGTGCTTTCCCAACGGTGTTGCGAGGTTCGTCGTCACTCCCTCAAAACCCCGCCCGCTTTGATTCAAAACAAATCGCTGCTTTGTGATTGGTATTACCTGACTCAGGGCACAGCGTTCAAACGTTCTCAGATCCGAGGCCAGACCCACTCGCTAGCTGAAAAACTTCGGGGGACATGGAAAAAAGATAATTCCAGAACGAATGTTATTGGATTTTTACGTTGAAAA
Organism: Engraulis encrasicolus; assembly: GCF_034702125.1. Taxonomy (NCBI): domain Eukaryota; kingdom Metazoa; phylum Chordata; class Actinopteri; order Clupeiformes; family Engraulidae; genus Engraulis; species Engraulis encrasicolus. Next base: position 14,494,065 of record NC_085868.1, on the reverse strand, counting down.
CTGTCTATATCCTTCAGGGAAGAGTGTGTGCTATCTTGCTTTCTATGAGTCATAACTTAATGTTGTTGATGTTGGAAGGACTATTTAATGTAATGATCTTGATGTTTTCATTTATAGGGATGTAACAGTACAAAAACCACGGTTCGATATCTGTTTTGGGATCACGGTTCGGTAAATTTTTGGTACAGTATATGTAAAAGCTAAAAAACATTCAAACTGCTACTTAGGGTCGGAGATTTAATCAGTGTAAGAAATAGCACTTTTCTCAAGGTCTCACAAAGAACAAGCCTCTACACCTTTTCTTTCTTGCATTCTCTCTCAGCGTTCTGCATGAGGTACTGCATGTAGTGGCAGCATAATGTAAAACATGTAGGCCTATAGAGTATCCTGTTACTGTACCTTTCAGTACAGCGCTGTTCGGTTTGCTACAGCTCTATTCAGTTCGGTACAAACACAATGTACCTTTACAGGAACTTCTCCCACTTTGTTGGGAAGGAAACAGTCATTAGCAAACCAAGGGAGGCCATTTGGGAAATGTTGTTTGGGAAATGTTAATTGTTATACTCTTGGTCAGACCAAGTCTCGAAGAGATTTGAAAGTCGATGATAATCAGGCTATGTAATTACGGCCTATATGGCCCATTCACAGCCCTTCATAGTAGCTATACTGTGAAGAGAAGCAAGTACAAATGCAGGGTATACTAACTGAAGGAGAATGGAGGATGATACAGGTCATGCCTCCTGCTCATTCACTGGATACAATGGTTCTCAAATTGTCTCATCGTGCATGATGTCCACTTAGTGCTTTTCAATTTGGGTTCTACGGGGGTGTTGGTAGGCTTATGATGAGGTCAAGGGGGCATTGTGAGGCTTATGATGAGGACAAGAGGGTGTTTTTTTTTCAAAAAAGGTTCAGAACCACTGACTCAAAGCATCCTGGGATCGAGGACAGCTAGCAAGTCAAACATGCTTTACTGTACATCAAGCACTCAAATGGTGGACGAGTGAAATACAACTTAAGGGTATAATAACTGATGAAAAATGGAGGACGTTGACATTTGACCTCTGACTACCTCTGAATGGAAGACATATTTGTGGTAGAAGGTAGGTTATATAGTAGGTTTATTGCCTATGCAGCACACTCACACTGCTCTATAATAGTGTGACATGGAACTACAACTGCAGGGGTTACGGGGCTGATGAAAAATGGAGGCTGATAAACACATGAGCACTGACCATGTTCCCCGGACCTCTAAATGTGAGACATAACTCTTTTGCAGTCTCATGAGGATTTCTCGCCTAAATGGCGCACTCACACACAACAGCTCAATAGTTATGTTACATGCCGCTACGTCTCTACAACTGCAGCGTGCAGTGAGCACTAACTGATGAAAAATGGAGGTTGATAACACATGTGAGCGCAGTTGGGCCATGCTTGCCTAGGCCGCTGAACGGTGGACATAATTCTTCGCCGGTCCCATGAGGTTTACGACCTAAATGCCACACGTTCACACGGCTCAATAATAATGTAATGTCATGACAGATCCATGTGGGCCTTGTCATAAATTGTACGACTTTAAAGAACATTCAGCAATGGATTTCTTTCGTGTTTTAACAGTCTACTCACAGCGCTTAACAATGTCATCATAGTAAATTGTTAGCTACCAACAAAAAACATGTGCACGGAGAGAGTGAGCACCATTTTTTAAATGAAAAACAAGGACGACGATGGATTGTTGGCTTTGCATTTCCATTTGTTGGTCTCCCCTCCACCACCCACCCCAACGGTGAGCAAGCATATTGAAAATGCCATCACAATAAGATTTTCTTCCATGAGGGGCCTGCATTTCTGGCAGGCAGCAGACAGTCGACTACAAAAGGCACTTAGTAATAAAACACCACTCGCATTGACCAGCAGAGAGTGTATCACTATGTGAAGCATTGATCTGTGCGTTGCTTTCTTGTTTTTGTTTTTTTGTGATTGCGTGAAGAAGGCTGAAGAAGTCCTGACTCCATCCGCTTGCGAAGTGGCGCGGAGAATATTTTTAGTCCAGCTTACATACGTACGTACATTAACAACGAATATGAATTACCGCACCCCTCCTAATTAAATTATCAAATCCTGTTCCCAGGATTTAGAGGGCCCGGGATTTTCACTAAAAGCCATCAGACACAAGAGGAGAAAGAATATGTATGGTGTTGGAAAATGGATCAGTGCGATTATTCACCACCCTCTAGTGGGGCTAAATGGGCGGCATTGAAAGGTTGGAGTCTGACTCCAAGTGTCATTAGAATGGAGCACGGGGATTAATAATGGCAAGGGAGCACTCAGGGCTACTTTAAGAGAATATTGCAATAGATCTCTCACACAGGGAGGCCAACAGTGGCAAAGGGGTCAGTTGTCCAAGGGCCCATGGAGAGAGGGGCGCCCCCAGAATTGGGTCGTCATTACCTTGTATATCGGGTAGTAGAGGGGGGAGGCTTTCCTATGACTGTCCCGGGCCCAGACAAACCTGTCAGTGGCCCTGCTTCCGCAGGAGGAAAAAAAAAAGTCCATACAGAGTCTTTCACGCTGGCGTCAAAATGGATGAGTAGGGCGATTTGCTACTTATAGACGCATTGAAGCTGCCATTAAGTATGGAAATGGATTCTCTTAGAGTCGGAGAGCTCAGCAGTGCATTCATCTAATGCCTCGACGGTGCACTGGCCTCCACACCTTTATGCTAATCTATCACTTCTTTGTCTCACTTCATCTCTCTCTCTGTCTTTCTCTCTTTCTCTCTCTCTCTTTCTCTCCCCCCACCCCTCTCTCTGGAATATGTGTGTGTAAGTGCACTCATATATGAGTAAAACATGCCAAACACTATATTAGCTCAGTAATGTACTTGGTTTACTGATTGGAAAGGTTTTGTAATGGAAGGGAGAGGGGGAGCAGGAGGCATGCATGGAAATGTCATTTCTATGTATGCAGTGCCCTCTGCTGGCTATTATTGAAATATCAAAATGAAACAGCAGTGGTTATTTATTTCCATATGAAGAATTCCCCAGAGATGCATCTCCATGTTGTAGCTTAGAAATGTAGCCAACTAGAATTGAACCTCTTAAGGAGTCCCATCACCTAATACACCATTTCCCCACTGGTAGCGATCTTCAAAAAAAACATTGTGTTACTGTAAGACATTTGAGAGTGTTATTTCACCACTAGTGGCCACTGTTATGATTTTTATATCATTGTTTTACTGTTCATTGTACACATAATGCTCTCCACAGGTGTGCACAGATAAGGACGAGGTGGTGCCAAAGCACCTGCCCCTTTGCCCTCCTGGACTAATAAAGTTTATTTTTTTGGAGCTTATCAGCAGTGCGTAGACCTACCTTTTTCATCAGTGGTCCATGCTGACATGATAATCTATGCTTAATAATAAAAAGCATGTTACAATAATGCCCTGATAAAATACGGTATAGACTCTAAGGCAGCCGGATGTTTCACATGTCCCCCGCCCCTTTCAGCACCTGCCCCCCAAAATGTCTGTGCACTAATTCTCTCTAGTACTGTACTTACAACTGCCACCGCTCACCAAATCATCATTGATGCAAAGGCTTTAGTGAATCAACAAGAAACGGTCTCCCTCCATCCATCTCACAGCAAAAAAAAGTGTCTAAATGACTCAACTCTCTCTCACACGCACGCACGCACTCACGCACGCACGCACAGCATGCACGCACACACACACACACACACACAGATGTGCACACACATCTATCCTCTCTCTACCTTGTCTTATCTCGTTCTGTGTCTCTGTCTGTACCCAGGCCAAACAAATCAAAACAAGAAAAACATTTAAGATGGCCAGGGCGAGTGTTTGTGTGACCTTAACCACTAACTGTGAAGAAATTCTCTGGTGTTCTTCCACCTTCAAACTCTTCATACCTTCCCAAGTCACCCCCAGAATAATACGCACCAACGTTGCCATGCCAACCCTATTCAGCACTTGCTGTGCAAACACTCCAATAGCTGGTGGGAAGACAGAAAGCAGTGGCTGAGGCAGCGCTAGGCTACAGACAGATGACCACAGGCGTGTATGCGCACAGACAGAGGCGATTCTAGGGTCAGGTGGGGCCCCAAGCGAAAATGCAAAAAAATGAGCATTTGAACCAAAATCGCCACTACTGTGGTAAAATGTGGGCTGTTATTCACTATCTAGGGGCTTGGGGGCCCCAAGCGGCTGCCTGCCTTGCCTGGTGGCAAGATGCACCTCTGCGCACAGATAGGGCAGTGGCGTGCAGAGGTGCATCTTTGTTCATCAATAGAATTAATAAATAACTATTGATGAACAAAACATTAACAAATGTTTGTAAATGACTAGGAAATGTTAACAAATGTTTGTAAATGACTAGGAAATGTTATGTTAATATCTTAAATTCATCAAACATTTACAAATTGCTTGTAAATGAATGAAATACTGAGGTAGGCCTATGTAAAATCTTGTATATAGTATTTGTAGATATTTTATAAAGCATTAGTAGAACTTAGTTAATGATAAAAAAACATATGTTAATGTTTCGTTCATCATTAGTTTATTTACCAAGTCTTTACTAAGCAGACATTATTATAAAGTGTTACCCATGGAACTTCCGTCTGCCTTACACATCATATCAGGGCATTATTTTCACATGCTTTTGTAGATGATCATGTCAACATGGACCACAGCACAGTGTGACAAAAAACTTTCAAAAACAGCAGTTTTTTTGTCCGGTAGGGAAGAGGGGCCCTATCTGTGCACGCCTATGAGATAGGGACAAGGTGGTGCTAAAGCCCCTGCCCCTTTGCCCTACCGACAATTTTTTTTTTTTTTTAAATCCCTTTTTGAAAGTTTTGTCACAATGTACTGTGGTCCATGTTGACATGATCATCTGCAAATGCTTCACGTTCAAAAGCATGAGACAGTAGTGCCCAAGAGGAAAGCTTTAAAATGTAAGTTATGCATAATAATAATAATAATAATAATAATAATAATAATAATAATAATAATAATAATAATAATAATATTCTAATTATAATAATAATAATATGATTGAACTGTAATTCAATTGAACTTGAAAAAATACTTACAGTTAAGCTACTTAATGAAGACTGGGATTCGAGTAACTTCAATCCAAAAGTCATCTGTAAGGATGGAATATAGGCCCTATTTAAAAAAAAAAGAGAGAGAGAGAGACTGTTAACAAGTGAACCTTTGATGTCACTGCGAACTCCCAAGTAGGCTACGTATGCTTCGCATAGGCTACCAGTCTTGACAGGTGCCACCGTGCCAATCCACTGAACACGAGGACGTCCTGAAGTTCATAACTTTTTTTTTCTACTGCGACGTTCCAGCGAAAATATGCCAAATATGCTTCATTAACATTCCGAAATAGTAAGCTAACACGCTGACCCAGCATTACATCATAACAATAAACTGTGGCAAGCTAAAGGGTAACCAATGACGCCCCTGGAGACGATTAGCTGCCACTATGCCCTGGCACCAGTGTTTGGTGCGCCTTTGAAATTGAAAAGCTGCGAGTAAAGTTGCATACCAACAACACACAACTCACGAAGCGCCGTTGACAAGTCGTGGATTTGGACGAGTCTCTGTAATCACGAGGTTGGATTTTAAACCACCTATGTCGTAGTCAATGGGTCATGACAGAGCTCTGACAGCAAGACCTCGGGTATGTTGTTTTGATGTCTTAAAAGTAGCTTTGAACTAGACTCACCGATTTCACTTGCAAACGTAAATAGGCTATAGCCTATCATTTCTTTGAACAACGAGCTTGCTGGTTGTTGTCATAAATGTCTACTTCAACCTTCTTCAAATCAACAACAACAACTTTTTATGATTGAACAACAACTGTCACTTTGATATCTTTTTTAATTGTGTGTTAATTGTGGGGATGACCGAAGGCCACAAAAATAGACACTCAAATAGGATGGGTGATATTATTAATAAGAGCTTTAATAATAAGGAATCAGGATGTTTTCAAGACTTATGAACTGCCATTGTATGCCAGCCTTTGAAAGACATGTATTCTTTTTCTTTCTTTCTTTCTTTCTTTCTTTAAAAAAACATTCTGATATCCAGACAGGGATGTCACTCTGAGCTGCCTGGCTGTGACAGACAGTCACCATGAACGGCAAAGCCTGCAACCTTATGGTGTCCCCTTCTAATGTCCACCACCACCACCACCACCACCACCACGCCACCGCCTTGCCCTTGGGTGCTCTCACAGGGCAGCATGTTCCCCCCAGCCGGGTGCAGAGTCGTCCCTCCTGCTCCAGCGCCCTCCGTCTCCCCGCTGCTGCTGGTCCAGTCGGGAGGGTTCAGCCCCAGCCCCAGCCCCAGCCCCAGACGCAGTCACCGACGGGGGGTCCGCCACCACAGCAGCAGTCGCACGGGGTCGGGGGTCCACTGCTGTTCCCCAGCCTGAGTCTCCGCAGGCAGGTGCTCACCCACGGTAAAGGGCAGGACGTGCTGGGTCTTCCTCCGCATTCCACCTGGAAACAGGCTTCATCCTTCTACCTTCCACCTGCCACCTCTAACTTCCAAACCTCCAAACAGGGGAGCAGAGCGAATGCTTTGGAAAACGGAGGTAAAGGTGAGAATGGAAATTGTTATTTCTTTCATGTGGAATGAGGAAAGAAAAGAGTGAATAGTGTGTTCATACACAGTAAAATTTGGAGTGTTAATTCAACACTGTTTGAGCATATAGGGTCTTATCCGATTCAGTGTTACATTTACATCTTTGGGTTGTTTAGCTAACACTAGAGAGTTGAATTTAAAACTATTTTTGAGCATTCATATATGGCTGTGCAGTTTCAATTCCACACTTGAAGAGGGAAGATGTAGCCCCTTAATGCACGCAATGGTGTATATGCCATAACTATGTTAATACTTGTTTTTATATGTGGCCCATCTGTAGCAATATATTCACTAAAAATCACTATGGAATCGCAACCCAGCTGCACCCCCTCAATGTAAACATCATCAGCCTCGTTCATGCATACACTTCCACCGAGCTGCATTATGCATCTATATTCTTGAATGTTCGAATTCTCTTTCAATCTGTGCGCATGAAAATATTGACCTAAGCAGGCAATTTGTCGGTCCCCTTATAGCTTCACAAACTAATAAAGTCATAACGTTTGGGCTGTCAGGGTCTGATGGAATTTTTTTTATGACACAGGAGGTGAGACTCCATCCAAGACACAGGGCTTTCGGTTAATAGGCAAAAGAGAAAAGAGACCGTTGTCTGGCGGTATTACCATATTTCTCAGCTCAGTAGACTGGAACATGAAACACGATGGTGTGTATGAAGTGCAGAGACCTTTTTTTTTCCTTCCCTAAGTGTCCCACCAGTTAAATATTACCTCCGCTTGCATCGTGCCTGGCCACTATTCGAGATACAGTAAACAGAGACCTGGTTACTACACAGATCAACTTTGTGAGTCATCATCATCATCCTCCTAAAGGGACACTTATGAAGCCATTTTCCAAACATATCAATCTGCACAATAAAATCAGTGCGGTTGAAAGAGACTTGCTTGAACACTGCTTCGCTGATTAATTGAAAGATCACAAGTGCATGTTGAAGAAAGTAGAAACTCTGGGAAGTGTGGGAGTATGTTTGTGTGTGCCTTGGAGTGTGTGTCTGTGTGTGTGTGTGTGTGTGTGTGTGTGTGTGTGTGTGTGTGTGTGTGTGTGTGTGTGTGTGTGTGTGTGTGTGTGTGTGTGTGTGTGCGTGTGTGTGTGTGTGTCTGTGTGTGTCTGTGTGTGCGTGTGTGTGTGTGTGTGTGTGTGTGCGCGTGTGCGTGTCCGTGTCCGTGTTTTTGTACAGGCAGGTGGGCATCTGTGTGTGCAGGCCGCGTGTGGTGGTTATGCGTGTGTGTGTGTGTGTGTGTGTGTGTGTGTGTGTGTGTGTGTGTGTGTGTGTGTGTGTGTGTGTGTGTGTGTGTGTGTGTGTGTGTGTGTATGCGCTCCCTGCGTGCGTGCTTGCGTGTTTGTGTGCATGGGCGCGTGTGTGTGTGTCTGTGTGTGTGTCTGAGCGCGCGCGTGCGCACTCGCGCATGTGTGTTCTCAATCTGGGCTTGCTTGGTTTGGTCTGCCAAAATAAGAGTGGCCCTGATTTCCATAGACGGCTTCATACTTCACTTCACTTCAATGACCACCAGCAGCCCACACCATGTCCTCTTGCTCGGCTCTTTCACTCAAATTTTCTTTATAATTAGCCATGCAAAAAAGCTGGCACCTCAACAAACCACCGAGACAGAGGACCGAGAAGACGAGGGGAAAAAAAACCTCATTAGTAATTAACAGAGCAGAAAGTGTCTCTAAGCCATCTTTGATTTGTTATGGGAATAGAAGAGATATATCTCATTTTGTTGCTTGCTGCTATCATTCACATTCACAGATACAAAAAGATGTTCACTCTTCACATTATTTTGTGTGCCGAAGGCATTTACAGATTATGTCATCTGTATGTAAAAACGTTTCATTTAGATGCGCTAATGAGACAAATACAAATAATACAGAGCCATAGCTACATATGCAAATCTATAGACAGTCAGGGGTCCCCAAACTAAGGCCCGGTGGCCGAATGCGTCCCGCCAAGCCCCTTTGACCGGCCCTCCACCTCTCTGCACCCCACCATTTGAACTGGCCCAAAGAAGCGATCCTTACAGAAAAAAATAATTATAAAATATTTTATTTTGTTTATCAACAAGCCTTCCTACAGTTTCATTTTCACTAACCAAGTGTGAATCACCAGAAGTTTCTTGTCTTGATAGTTTCTCTCTCAGCAATATAATATCTCACTGTAATATAAACAGACCTAGCATTTCTATTGTATCAATCATAAACTGTCAATCACCATATTTTTCTAACCTTTCCTTGCTATTTTTACATGGTTATTAGAAATTAAAACGAATACCTGTGGTATTTCAAATTGAAAGACATTTGAAGTACTCACGTCTTTTGCCAATCACTTGTAATGCTGAACTATTTTGTGCTAGAAATTATGGCTATAACAGGCAGTGGCCTAGTATAAAGCCCACATGATTGATCCCGGCCCCTTATCACAGTCAGGAACGATAATGTGGCCCCCAGAGAAAAAAGTTTGGGGACCCCTGCTCTATATAGCCGCATCTATCTAATTGCCAAAGCTGACAGTTGACTGTGGAATATTTTGGTGTGAAGAAATTTCATAACTGCATTTGTTGCACAGGTGGCATCCAATGATACTTCCACACTAGAATTCACTGAGTGGCCCATTCTTTCACACATGTTTTTAAAAACAGTCTGCATGCCTAGGTGCTTGGTTTTTTTTACATCCCGTGCCAGGCCAAGTGATTAGGACTCCTGATTCTGATCATTTGGATGGTTAGCAAATATTCAAATAATTCTTTATGACATGACTTGTCTTAAACCACAAAAACGCTGTGCCACTCTTTGGGAGGGTAGAACTCAAGGTGGAAAGTTAGCTATTAACTTGATTTCCCAAAAAATACAATGAAGGGATTTTTCCTGGGCCATTTCACCACCTCCTTATGTCCTTAATGATTAATTTTAGTAGGCTAACTATGCCACCATTTCCATGTAACTCTAAGATTCTACATAAGAGTTTGTGGCATTTTTGAAAAATTGAATCCAGCACTTCCCCCAGTATAATGTCTGTTTGTTGTACAGAAACTACGGTATAACGTGATTTACAGTACAAAATCACGGATTAGGTAAAGGTGGGTCTACATGCCTTGACAAAGATTGAAATATATGGTACATCTGACAGCACCTGACACAGTAAATACTTGCGTGCACATAGAAAGTTCGAAACATTGAGTTAGAATGATGGACACATAGGCTAGTAAATTGCTGGGTCTGCACTGTCCGGCGCTATCTTTTCATCTTTCAGCTGTCATCTTCTGGTGAGAGATGTCATCTTCGGTTCTGTGAGTACAGTATTGCACACAAAATGCACTCTCATCTGTTCTTCTTTCTTAGGCTATGTACCTCACGGGAGCCGCCACAGACAGTCCACCAATATAAACCTGCAGGTGACCAATAACAGCATGGTCGTTCAGAGCCTGGGCCTCCCCACATATCAGCATGACAGCTGTCCGGGGTCTTCAGCCCTCTCTCATTCGCTCGGCCTGGTGGTACCCTACACAGACACAAGGTAAGAAGATTTTACTGAAGGATAGCCATTGGCACTGTTCATTGACTACAATCACAATGTGCATTATATATATTACCGTATTATGATACTGCTATAATCTAAATGATGGGACAATAGATTATAATATATGCCTACTATAGGTTTACCTTCTGCAGTATAAAATATTTATAGGCGGTAAACCTATAAATATTGTAACTTATTTCCTTTTTTGTAAAGCACATTCAGTTGCACACCTGTATGAAATGCACTTTAAAAAAAAGACCTTGCCTTGCCTTGTAACAGATTTGTAACAGACAAAAATATTATAAAGACGTAATGACATGAAATGACAAAATGAAACACGTGATTTCTCTTGCGTTCCCTTTTTATTGTGTCAGTGAGTGTTTATAGTCCACTTATTGGATTTTTGGTCCTGATAGGCTCTCAATGGACCTAATCTGATGGACCTTACTCAATTATACTGCAAAACAGGCTATAATGGATAAACAGACACCACAACACTGTCCTCACATAACCTAAACCATGCACAGTAAAAAAAAAAAAAAAAAATCAGTGCAGACTCTCTAAGTGTTGAATTAACACTGCAAAAATTGTATTCCAAGGCTGAATGGCGTTTCCACCACTGAGGTCTTTGAAACATTATTCTGCCATGGAACAAAATGAAAAAAAAAAAGAAATGGATTTCAAGTGTGCAAACCTCCCACTGAAAACAACAGAAGCCCTGCACCTTGACCAGTCACCAGGGATGCACAATCTTCCTCCTTAACTATTATTGTTGTTGTGACAATGCTGGCAGGTCTTTGCTGTCCAGGGGATTGCTGGCCTCTACCACCCTCCAGTGTTAATTCAACACTTAGGCCGGACGCACATTGGCTCCGACAGCACTGCGGCGCACTTTGCTTCCGACATAATTCGGACCCCCAAACCAAATTTCACACGAACATAGCATTGATAGTCAATGGGCGGCGCCGACAAAATAGAACTCGTCTCTAATTGCTATCCGACATCGGTGAATGTCCGCGGACATCGGCGCCAGTGTGCAATGAAATGACCCTGATTGAAATCGAACTTTTGCCCAGCAGTGCTGAGCACTTTGTCGGACCCGGTGTGCGGAAGCCCTTAGTACGTTGGGACCAAATACACTCTAGAGGGTGTTAGATTGACTCTCTAAGTAGTGGATCAACACTGCAAAATATTTTGTTCATGTTTATTACTGTGACTATGCCAGCAGGTCTTTGTTTTTGTGGGAATCACTGGCGTCCACTACCAGCCTCATTATAAATGTGTGTGTGCACCAAAAGCGTCTAAAGTAATCAGGTTTATTTCTCTAAGGCTTGTGAATTTGGTGACCGATGCATATTCGCGAGGAGTGAAGTGAATTGAGCGATCAGAGAGAATTTCAGCGCTTAGAAGTCAGTCAATACTGTAGAACGTGTTATGACCCAGTTCGGTGACAACCAGAGCCAGTCTGTGGTTAACTTAAAGGACCAGTTCAGTCAATTTCAACATTCAGTTGTAATGCTCACACCACCCTGGACTTGTCAGTACCTGAGGTTTATTTTTTCTTCTTCAGACTTTTCCGAGATCTTGGTCATTGAAATGGGGGCAGCGCTTTGTTTACATTTCAAAAAAACATTTTGATTTATTCCCAAAATCATCCGAAAGGTTATACAACATCAGCAGACAACTAGCAAACAGTGGTACCTTTTGGGAAAATATTTGGAGTAGGCCTATGTTTGTTTTTTTTTTTTAATGTAAACAAACGCTGCCCTCATTAGAATAGCTCATATCTCGGAAAGGGCTTAGCCGAAAAATGTGGCATCAACGGGTACTGACAAGTGAAGGGTAGCATGGGCAATACAACAGCATATTGAAATTGACTGAACTGGTCCTTTAACATATCAATATCATGTCGAGAGCGAATGAAGAAAATTCACTGCAAAACTTCTTCAAAACTTCTTCAAGACCTTTGCTACTTGTTTGCGTTGGTCATTTTTGGTGTACACACACAATCATGGATAAATGGACACCACAACATTGTCCTTGCACAACCTCCACCCTGTTTGTTTATTGTTGTGACAACGCCGGCAGATCTTTGCTGTCCAGGGAATCTCTGGCCTCCACCACTCTCAGTATTCCGGACACCCAGTCCATCCGCAGTGGCAGGCACGATTGGCAGCATGGTTACCGCGTCCTTCCCCCTCTGGGCTCTCAAGCATGCTCTCATCCCATTGGGGAGGAAGACGATGGCCCAGAGACGCTGGCCCTGCCGCCTGGCACTGCCATGTCTGGGGCCACCAGCATCTCCAACCCGACGTCCCTGCCCGCATATCTCTTCAGTGGGGTTGGCGGCGGTGGTGGAGGAGGTGGGGGTGATGCCAATAGCCCTCGTGTTGCCGGGCGTTGCAAAAAGAGGGCGCTGTCTGTGTCGCCTCTGTCCGACAGCATCGGGATCGACCTGAACTCCATCATCCGCACCTCTCCCACCTCCCTGGTGGCGTATATCAACGGCACCCAGAACTCGCCCATGTCACCCCTCCAACAGCAGCCGCAGCAACAGGCTGAGGTGTGCGGCCACTTCCTGGGCATCAGGGGCAGCTGCATCCCCCCCAGCCCTGGTAGAGTCAGTGCCACGCTGGCAGTCGCCGTCACCACCACAGACAACACCCACCGCCATCACCACCATCGTGACCCTTTGACTGAGTGTGCTCGCATGCAGAAGTTGGAGCAGACATGCACCTCCCTGGAGGGCCAGTTGGCAAACATGGTGGTCGGTCCACAGCAGCAGCAGCAGCTGCCCATTGGGCTGCCCCGTGTCTCAATGGAGCGGGAAGTGAATGGGCAGAGCAGCGCCCGCCTGCAGCGCCAGCCGTTACAGCTCCAGCTGGAGCTGGCTACTGCTATCAGTGCTCCAACACCTCCACGGGGCCCACCTCCACCCTACCACGGCAACCACAAGCACCTTCCTGTCCTTCCCGGCCACCCTCAGAAGCCAGAGCCCCCCCTGGTCACACCTGGCGAGGATACCTTGGTACTACTAAGCCCCAGCAGCCTTCCCAAGCCCCCGTGCTCCGTAGTGGAGGACGAGGACGGGGAGGTGGAGGACTGCAGCGGGGGCCACTGCTGCCGCTGGGTGGACTGCAACAGCGCCCTCTACAGCCAGCGGGAAGAACTGGTGAAGCACATCGAGAAGCTCCACGTGGACCAGTGCAAAGGCGAGAACTTCACCTGCTACTGGGCGGGGTGCCCGCGCAGGCAGAAGCCCTTCAACGCGCGCTACAAGCTGCTCATCCACATGAGAGTTCACTCCGGGGAGAAGCCCAACAAGTGCACGGTTAGTACTCTCAATCTCACTCACTAGCCACCAGGATTTATTTGTTGCCATCCAGTGCCACATACTCTAAATCAGTGTTTCCCAACCAGGGGTACGTGTACCACTAGGGGTACGCGAGCACACTACAGGGGGTACTTGGAAAAATTTAATTTTAACAAATGCATGGAGCATAGTCACACTGCAATAGAAAAAGGGAGTTAGGGGGTACTCATGGCACAATGAAAAGGCTTAAGGGGTACACGAGACAAAAAAGGTTGGGAAACACTGCTCTAAATGACCCGGTGATCACTGAACCAAGAAATCATCTGGTTGAATAGATGGATTTCTTATGGTTACAAACATTCCGCTGCACGTGCAGACAGGAATTCACAAATGCTAACTGGCAAGGTGTTTAACATAGAAAATAGGACTTAAATGTTAAACACCTAGCTTAGCATTTTGGAATTGAGGGTTGTAGTTTCTGACAAGTACTCATACAAAAACTTCATAGTAGCAAGCTTCTTTTTGCTAAATTGTTTGGTGTTTGGTATTAAAATATCAAAAACAATGTTAAGGCCACAAAACAATTCAAGCCTGATCGAAACAACATTTTGATATTGCCACTGAATTACATGCCAAAAATCCACTTCCTGAGATCCCATGGAAACAGAAATATGATTTGCTCTCTCAAACTCCAGTTGTACAACCAATCTGTGCAATCAGTGCATTTATGTTCCCCTAAATCAACTTGAATGGTGACATTACACTGAGTGCACAGAAGGTTAACTTTGCTTTAGAAGTTATCCAAAAACATCTGTTTTTTCCAGCCATTCATTAAATCAGTTTATCTCATAAGCCACTCTGCACAGGTTAAACCAGGACACTAGCAGTATGTGATATCGGTACAAGCGTGTATTTTCTGCGTCCAGGTCGTCCATCACTGGACAAACTCTTTCTGTTTCAGTGATCAGGCTTGTACGAAATTCCGAATTGGATGAATTTGAATTCAAAGTAATGCCATAATATGAACACTAGGTGGTGGTGTTCTATGTACTCTGAATGGGTGGTGTAGCTTAAATTCAAAGAAATTCAAGGTAATGACACCACCTAGTGTTCGTATTATGGCATTACTTTGAATTCAAATTCATCCAATTCGGAATTTCGTACAAGCCTGTCAGTGATGCATTGGCATTCCTTCCGCAGAGATACAGTCAAAGACTTGCCTTCATTTTGCCTAATACCATAAACACGGTGCCACCAGAACATTCATACAGCAATTATCTGATATTCAGTTAAAAGAATGAAGTCAACCACCTGACATCCCATCTGTGTATTCTTTACTCATCACCAGTCATTATCAATTGGAAAGATCAGAGCACACCAGTGTAGATTAGACTCTGACATTAATTTCCATCCACCGCTGCAAGAGCTCTTGTTTTTAAGCACCATCAAGCTTGTTGTACGGCAACCCAGAGAGGCCAAATGAATGACACTGATAATGCTAAGAGAATACAAGTATAGCAGACATATTAATCCTAGCCTTTGCTTTTATCTGGGGGTCAAGTAAGAGATTCTGATTCAGCGCTGAGCTGCCGAGCTCCTCTTAACTCCGGGCATCGACGAGGCTAATTAGGCAGCAGCCCCGCGGTATAATTGACATGGGACTTTTTTAACGCAGTTATGCAGTTATTAAATCAGTACAAAAGGGCCCACACTGAAGCGCTGGCTGGCGCTCTGAGCGGCAGGCAGAACGGCATGACTTCCTGCTGTGTTGCTCCTCCCTGCTGGGCATGCACAGGGTTGCCAGATGAGGCTGATGATTTCCAGCCCAAAAAATGCTCAAAACCCGCCTAGAAGCACAAAATCCCGCCCAATTCTATTGATTTCTATGGCAAAAATTGGGCGGGTTTTTTCTGCTAAATGCCATTTTTACCCGCACACAGCCATCCTAAGCAGCCCAACTGGGCGGGAAACAGCCCAATCTGGCAACACTGGGCATGCATGCACTCAGCAGCCGCCAAGCCCCTGTCAGTCAGAGAGAGAGAGACAGAGAGATAGTGCCTTAGACATACTAGCATAGTGTGATGTATCTCTCGCTTATCTTCACCAATTGCCTCTGGTAACCTACTCTAGTGTTCTGTTCAGATTCTCGTTTTCTGCCAAGCCTTGCTCTGGTAGCCTTTTATTACTATTAATTCAAGGGCAATGTTAATTGACGTCGTGTTTCCCGCTAGTCTATGTCTAGGTGGGTGGGAGGTTAGCCAGTATCAGAGATAAGCCCTATGTGACCATCGATTCTGTACGCTATGGTAGCAATTCCAATAGAAAACAAATGAAGAGTTCAGATGCAAAACCCCCTAACTAATTTTTAGAGAACCCCGTTGTTGTTTTGGGGTACATTCATGTACTTGATAATACATATAAATAGTTATATTACATAAATAAAATAAAGAAATATGCAATGAAATGGCACTTTGGGGGTTTTGCATCTGAACTCTTCAAATGTAATGTAGCCTGCGGTCTGATCCCTGACCTGTCAGTCAGAGAGCACTAGCAGCCTAGACAAAGCATGGCATCATGATTTACTCTAAGCCAAAGTGTAGACTAGCAGTGACATGTTGGTTGAGAATTGTGAAACCCAGATGTTCTTGAAGAGGTAAAGTACACTGTTGCCGCACACAAACAACCAAGACAATTGTGTTACAGCAATTGGAAATCCATTATAACGGCTGAAATAGTGCAACTACGGGTGCAGCAGTGCCAATCAAAACATCTGAATAATAGCCTTAGAAGGTTAGAGCTTACTGGGGAGTGGGACAGCATGCGGTGTTTCTCCAAAGCCCATTTGATCCTACCCCTCAATAATCCGTCAATTTTCGTTGAAAGGCTATTGTCGAGTTTTCTACCTGCCACTCAATGACTGCAGGGACATTGTGCATGTTTTTTTTACTTAGCATTATATTCTTATATAGCCTTGGCACCTGCTTTAGCCTCAGAAATGGGCCTAGAATAACAATAATTTGACTTGTCAATGGATTGGAAAATGATCGGATTGAGGGTCGGAACAATGAGGCTTCTGAGTAATGGCATGCTGCCCTCTTAGTGCTCTCCACTTAGCTGCTGTCTCACATGCAGGGTTGCCAGATGAGACTGATTATTTCCAGCCCAAAAAATGCCCAAAACCCGCCTGGAAGCACTAAATCGCACACAATTCTATTGATTTCTATTGCCAAAAAATAGCAGGAAAAACCCACCCAAGTGCCATTTTTTCCCGCAGACGGTCATCTTAAATCTGGCAACACTGCTCACCTGGTTCCTTAAGACAGGGAAGCAGACATTGGGCATTTTGCATCCCTCCTCCTCCCCCTCCTCCTCTCCTCTCATCTCAGCCATGTCAATCATTAATGGCTTGCATAGCCCGCGCGCACTGACCTTTTGCTCCAAACACTCACCTATTACCCAAAACTAGAACCCGTGTCCTTGGAGATCACAAGCATGAGCTACTTTCCGGTCGCATGTAACTGTAGAGAGAGAGAGAGAGAGAGAGAGAGAGAGAGAGAGAGAGAGAGAGAGAGAGAGAGAGAGAGAGAGAGAGAGAGAGAGAGAGAGAAAGCACAAGTTCAAAAAATAAACAATGACACTCCACTAATAAGGAGTCAATGACGAGATGCTCAATGAATATTTTCTTTGACCGACAAGGAACACACAGTGATGAATGATACACACACACACGCACGCACTCGCACACACACACACACACATACACACACACACACACGCACACGCACACGCACACACACACACACACACACACACCACTCGATCATGATTAAACAGCTCAGATGTCACACTCCATTCTCTCTTAGTTAGACTGAGCATGTCGTGACACGTCTGGCCGTGCTTTGGCCATGCTTACTGGGTAAACTAGCCTACTCTCGTTCCTGTTTGCATACTGAAAGGTTAAGAAAAGTCTCCCATTGACTGTAACCCTCAGCGATACTGCGCAAAAAAAGAGTCACCAGATATCAGCCAGACAGGTGATATTTAAAAAGTGCTTTATATTCATCCTCTGGCTATATTGAATCATATTAATTTATTCTCTCCCTTGTGCATTTGATAAAACCACACAAAATATGCGTCATCCAAGACATGCACAAATGCGCACCCTATCCTATTCGGCAAAATTGCCTTTTTGTTTTTCAGGCACCTATGATTGTATAAATACTATACAGTATAACTTTGGTCCTGTAAATTTTCATTTTAAGAAATGTATTTTAAACCAGTTTGAAAGAAGGAAAAAAAAACCACAAATGCTCTTGGCTGCCTGGCACTAGTTCCCATGTAAATAGCCCCTTGAGTCAAAGCAAAATGGCAGGAAGGAGGCAGGCCCTTTTCTCTCCTGGCTGAATGCACCATTAATTATGGTGGATTGGCATCTCTACCCCAGTGCCTGCATTGCAAAGACCCCTTATCCACTTACTATACCGCCAGCTTTTATAATACTGGTTTCAGAAAGCACTAGAATAGCACTTTGGAACTGAATACCACAACGATTGTGCTCTTTTCTATACGCTCAAATATACCCATTTACAACAAGCAAGAGTTCCTTGGCTCAGGGTGAATCCTGTAAAGATTCCACTCCGTTACCTCAGAAAAGCCTTAGGAAAGCCACACATAACACAGTTTTCCTCTCTTCTTCTTCCAGCTCTGGTTACTGTTGTTCTTGGTGTTAATTTTGAGCATTACATATATTAAAGAGCATGTTGTTCTACACTTCAACAGTATAGCAATAGCCCTGCACCATAATGTAGGAATATTGAAGCCTTCAATCATGCGATTCCGATTTTTTTAATCGTTTTGGATGTTAGTGTGTTTCTTACGACACACTACATTTAGATGGGGCTTTTTATTGGATATCAACTAGCGTTAGTAACCCATTGTGAGCAGATGCATAAAGAATACCTCACAGGATTTTTTAGTTTTAAGTGGAAGGTTTTCCCGTTTGCATGGTAAGGATGAAATGATCATATCCTCTCACTCCCAACCGTCCATCCCTCATGGAGGTCTGTGTCGTCGTCGTCGTCCCCCCCCTCATTGCCTGGTCCCCACTATCACAATGTGCGCCCACTGAGATGCTGGCTCAGTCCACTGCTAGCTGTGCTGCTGCTTTACAATGAGAGTCGGGTTAATCTCAGCTATGGTGATGTGCTGGATTTAATATCATGGCGCGGTGTGGTATTTTGCGGTATGGTACGGTGTGGTGTGATGTGGTGCAGTGAGGAGTGGTGTTGTGTGGTGCAGTGCGGTGCGGTGTCTTGTGGTGTGGTGGGGAGTGGTATTGTGTGGTGTGGTGTGGTGTGGTGCGATGTGGTGCGGTGTAGTGTGGTACGGTGTGGTGTGGCGTGATGTGGTGTGGTGTGGTGTGGTGTGGTGTGGTGTGGTATGTATCTGTGAATCTGCCTCAATCTCAGACCAGTCATTCAGACCGAACTAATGTGGTTAGTTCACTCTGGTATGAAAAGCTTGACATTTTATCCCCTTGCCAATACGGTTAAAATGTTTCCTTGTTTTTGTATTTCTGGCCTTCCAGGATTTTAGTGGGCTTTGTTGTTTTACAGGAGCAGTAGTTTTTCCCTTCTGTCTTTGCTCGTCACTGATCGTGCAAGAATCTTGACACAAACATTTTTTCATTTGATTGGTTGGCTTGATTAAAAAGCAAATTAGTTTGCTCTACTCTGGAGTTATCTAAACCAAAGACACAGATGTTCTCATAGATCTCTCTCTCTCTCTCTCTCTCTCTCTCTCTCTCTCTCTCTCTCTCTCTCTCTCTCTCTCTCTCTCTCTCTCTCTCTCTCTCTCTCTCTCTCTCTTCCCCTTCCACCATACTTCAATTCTACCTGTCATAAGACACTGTTCCATGGCAACAGCAATACCATACCTAGATAAATATACATTTTTACAAGCGAAAACGTCAAGATTTTTGCTCGGCTATAAAAAAACAGAACGAAGCCGAAGAGCAGGATGTTGTATTTTAAAAGAGGGAGTAAACGCACAACAAAGACAGGGGAGAGAAATGCACGACCGGGGAGAACTCTTAAGGGGCTTAGCGCCATAGTGTTTGCAGTACTGTCTGTGCATTTGTTAGCATTGCTGTGTGTTTATTTGAGGGATAAAACTTGTAAGTTCTAGAGGTCCTCTTGGGAGGCATGCATGGATTTGTGTGTGTGTGTGTGTGTGTGTGTGTGTGTGTGTGTGTGTGTGTGTGTGTGTGTGTGTGTGTGTGTGTGTGTGTGTGTGTGTGTGTGTGTGTGTGTGTGTGTGTTTGTCTGTCTGTGTGTGTTTGTCTGTCTGTTTGTCTGCCTGTGCTTATGCCAGACTGTGTGTGTGTTTGTGCGCGTGTGTGCGTGTGTGTGTGTGTGTGTGTGTGTGTCTGTGTGTCTGTGTGTGTTTGTCTGTCTGTGTGTGTTTGTCTGTCTGTCTGTCTGCCTGCGCTTATGCCAGACTGTGTGTGTGTTTTTGCGCGTGTGTGCGTGTGTGCGTGTGTGTGTGTGTGTGTGTGTGTGTGTGTGTGTGTGTGTTTGTCTGTCTGTGTGTGTTTGTCTGTCTGTCTGTCCTGCGCTTATGCCAGACTGTGTGTGTGTTTGTGCGCTTGTGTGCGTGCGTCCGTGCGTGTGTGTGTGTGTGTGTGTGTGTGTGTGTGTGTGGGTGTTTGTGTGTGTGTGTGTAAATTTGTGTGTGTGTGTGTGTGTGTGTGTGTGTGTGTGTGTGTGTGTGTGTGTGTGTGTGTGTGTGTGTGTGTGTGTGTGTGTTAGTGCTCGTGTATAACTTTTATTGAGACGAGGATCTGAGGACAACTGGGTACGGAGAGTGGAGAACAAGGGATAGGGGAGGAGGAGGAGGAGGAGGAGGAGAATGAAGGATAGCGGAGGAAGAGGAGGACAATGAAGGACAGAGGAGGATGAGGGATAGAGGAGTTGGAGGAGGAGAATGACCGATAGATGGGGAGGAGGAGGAGGAGGAGGAGGAGGTCGGTGTGTTTGGAGAGAAACCGCCCCTGATGCCAGCCTTGAGACCGCTTGGCATGGCTTCTTGCCACCTCCAGCACCATCGCTTCCCCAGGCTGCCTGTCTGCCCTGCCTGCCTGTCTGCCCTGCCTGCCTGCCTGCCTGCCTGCCTGCCTGCCTGCCTGCCTGCCTGCCTGCCTGCCTGCCTGTCTGCCTGTCTGCTGTGGAGGTGGCCGCTTGCCTGGCCTGTCAGCTCCTGGCGGCCTGATGGCGTGGTGCCGCGTGCTGGACCTGTGTGTTTGGCTCTTCAGCCAATGCTTGTCTAAGCAGCAGGCAGTGGGACAGCGGACAGGGGGTATATGGGTTGCTTCTGGTGGTGCCTGGGTGGGGAGTTGGTTTGGTTGGGTCGTTGATGGTGGATGGTGGTGGTGGTATTGAGAGAGGGTGGTTAGATTTAATTAAATAACGTCTCGGAAAAGGTTTCCTCAGGATAGCCGCTGCTGTGCCAGTGTGTGTGTGTGTGTGTGTATGTGTGTGTGTGTGTGGGGGGGAGGGGGTGCAAGGGTGCTTTTGTGTGTATGTGTGTGTGTGTGTGTGTGTGTGTGTGTGTGTGTGTGTGTGTGTATGTGTGTGTGTGTGTGTGTGTGTGTGTGTGCGCGCATGCTTGCGTGCGTGGGTGCGTGCGTATGTGTGTGCATACATGCGTGTGTGTTCAGGTTTGATGTTTGCCACTGACACATTTCTGCTGCCTAAAAGTGTGTGTGTGTGTGTGTGTGTGTGTGTGTGTGTGTGTGTGTGTGTGTGTGTGTGTGTGTGTGTGTGTGTGTGTGTGTGTGTGTGTGTGTGTGTGTTTGTCTGTCTGTCTGGTTGGCTCTCTTTTCTTTCTCATTCTACTGTATGGGGATCTCTCCCTCTCTCCCTCTCTCTCTCTCTTTCTCTCTCTTTGATTCTGTTTGTCTGTGTCTCTGTGCAGTGTGTGTGTGTGTGTGTGTGTGTGTGTGTGTGTGTGTGTGTGTGTGTGTGTGTGTGTGCCTGCCGTCCGTGCCTTGTGGATACAAAAAAAAGCCTGGAGGCAAAAAGGCCCTTATTGATCCCCTTTTTCTCCAACTGTGTGTTGGGCCGGCTCATAGCGGACACCTCTGATTGTGTTGGGGTTGGCTTTACGACACTAATGATCAGATGGAGATGAAAGGGTTCAGGGGTAATCATTTCTAGCCCTCAATGGCTGCTGTCAGGGACCTGAGGGTGCCGGGCAAGCACCCTTTTAAAGGATAAGTGTAAACAAATTGCCCTCTGAGTACCCGGCCAGGCCAGCCCAGCCCCGTACAAAAATCCAGCAACAACCCAGGCGGAGTTTCTGAGTTTCTTAGCTCTGCGTCTGGACAGGTATGTCGTCGAGCCACATTTGCTATATATCCGTTTAGAAATAAAGTATGATGTGAGTGTGGACATGGTCAAGACAGTAGCTTTAAAAGGCCACAAGAAAGTTCATTTTTCAGCTTCCATCTGAAGTGAATTTTGGCAATTCGATACAATTTGACTTGACAGTCTTTGGGATGGTTGTATGTGTTGAAGCTAAAAAGGCCATCTTAGTAAACAGTTAGTGAACAAGCACTCTTTTGGTAGGTTCTATGTGTTGTGGTTAAAAAAGACATTTGTAGCCCAGCTTTGGCTCTAACGGTTGGTCGCTGGACTGCTACGCAGGGGACCCGGTTTCGATTCCCAGCCTGGGTCATTTCCCGATCCTTCCCCGTCTCTCTCTCCCTTCTCGTTTCCTGTAATCTGCAACTGTCCTGTCTGAAAAATAATAAAAATCCCCAAAAATATTTTTTAAATGTAATTTTAGTAAACAGTGCACAAGCACTAAATAACAGTTTGCAGTATAATCTCCATGTGGATCAATTATCTGAACACATTTATGCATGGACGTCACAGCAAAACAGAGTCACACTCAAACAAGACTTCAAAGTGCCTCAACTGCCAACGAAACTCATTCCCTGTTCTGTAGACATTCGGCGGTCAGCAAAGTCAACAACATTTTAGTGTCTGCTGCTGCGCCACAGGACTTAGTTTGAACTGAGGCGCAGACGACCGCACTGACCTAGTGTTTGTACTGCGCTCTCAAGAGAACTCTTCACTCCACTCTCCACTATCCACTCTCCACTCACCTTCTCTTGGCCTCCCTGACATATAAAACCAATGAAAATAAAACTGTCTGTCTGTCTGTCTGTCTGTCTGTCTGTCTGTCTGTCTGTCTGTCTGTCTGCCTGCGCTTATTCCAGACTGTGTGTGTGTGTGTGTGTGTGTGTGTGTGTGTGTGTGTGTGCATGCATGCGTGCATATCTGTCTGTGTTTGTGTGTGTATGTGTGTGTTAGTGCTCGTGTCTTGGCCTCCCTGATATATAAAACCAATGAAAAAAACTTGTCTTCTGAAGGAGAGGACCATTACAGAGCCAGACGAAGGACAATGACCTGCAGCTGACAACTGAAGTTTATTTCCTCGGCAGCCAACTTAGAAATTTTGCCTAACTGCAATAGTCCTCTGTTGTTATTTTTTTCATACAATGTCATCACGATTACAAGGTCATCATTGTCATTAAAGCTGCCATTGTTATCATCAGGGTGCCATAGTAGGGAGTGAACAGGACCAGGGCCTCCAGTATGAGCCAGGGTCCTTAAAGGTGCGCTGTGTCATTTTTTTGTACTTTATTTCCAGAATCAATGCTGCCCATTCACAAATGTTACCTTTTTCATGAATACTTACCACCACCATCAAATTCTAAGAAAAATGGCGCTTTTCATTTTAGATTATTACTCAGTAAAAGATCAAAATTGGCAATAGGCAGCACAGTTTCAATGAGCAGCATAGTTGCAATACCTACTCTGGCCACCATCCTACACAGTGCCCCTTGAAGGTAGTTAAATTGAAGAGTGTTACCATGTGATCTGCTTGTCCATAGGGCCCAGGATTGGGTGCGACACCCCTTGTTATCAGCATAATTGTCACCGTCATTGTCATCGCCATCATTGTCATCACCACCGTCATCATCATCTGTAGCCCTTTTCATGACCTTGAAAGAGGTCATGGGCAGCCCGGTTGTGAGCACTGTGCTCTCTGCTCATGCTCCAGGCCCAAGGTTTGCTGGTGTGACGGAGGTCATCTTGCACCTGTTCACCCCCCTCGGGGATCGAACGTGCGACCTCGTCATCTACAACGGTCCGGCAATGGGAGACACAGTACGATACCGCTGGGCCAAGAGACTAGTCTCTCGGCCCAACGGCACGAGACTGTATGAGGCTATCGGAGGGAGGTTAACCAACGTTCCACGCCAACTCTGTGCTAGTTAGCCTCCGTTACACTGGCATGCTTCAACTGCTGAGTTATTCTGCAGTGGAATGTCGTAATGTAGAGGGGACAAAGGGCTTAAGCATGAGCAAACGTCATAGTGTGTAATGACACACATACTTGAGAGCTGATGTCACCTATTCTATACTGTATAAGAGGACTGCCTTCTATAGCAAGTTTTGTGCACCTTCTGGGAAAAAAATGCACCGAGGTTCTGTTAATGTTCAAACTGTAGGGACTGTAACAGTGAAAGTGAAGAGAACCATGGATGACGGCGACCTTGATTCTGTACTGACAATGCAGCAATGACAGGTTCGTATTTACTTTAGGCTATAGGGCATATAGCAGATTTTACTTTACAAAAAATCATAATTACATTTTTGTTCTGCTATTTTCAAGCAAATTTGCTCATCTTATTTCCCCACACTGCACATATAATACATGCTTTTGTATTTAATATCATCTTAATATAACTGATCTGAGACAAATAACAGTATTCAAGATTCTCTATTTGTCCTTTACACAAGCCAGGCCTGGCAATCAAGCTGACTTTGAATTTGGATTGACAGCCTTAGTAAGTGTTAACAGGTCGGCGTAATGCGTGAAGGATGGATGGACGTGTCATGTGTGTGTGGTGTTGTGCGCTGCCCTTGTCCTCAGCTTGCCAAGTCAACACTGTCCCCTGCTGGATCCTCACACCTATGGCAGGTCTGGTCTGGCCAGCAGTGTGGACTGTGGCAGTTAGGGCCGCCGCGCCGACAGCTTTGGCTGGGCCCGGGACAAAGTCATCTGAAAGATCGTGTTGGCACTAGGGCCGACTTCAGGCAACTCCACAGGCCGACAAGGATTGTCCTTAGTATAAAAACCCTTTATTAATCCATGGGCATTGTTACAAAGATAAAAACGCCAACCGGTTTCGACCCGCACTGGGTCTTCATCAAGAATCTGAAAGTCATCTGAAAGAGCTCTCCCCACCCAATACATACTACAATGCAATGAGGACCACTCAATTCTGGGCCCCCTCCCTCCATGGGCCTGGGGCATCTAACCCCCTTTGTCGTCACCCTCACTCACACCCAACCTCCCACCACCCCCCTGTTGGATTCCCTGTCAGCAGCCCTTATTACCCTGGATAATGACCTCTCAGTTACATGTGAAGGTGTGGAAGTGTTAACCTTTGCAAGGCACCATGTCAGAAGCAATGTCTGGAGTGCAGTACACTTTAGACCTTACTGTTCCTCGAGGTGCAGACAGTAAGATTTGTGAGTGTATCCTACCAGAGAAGGTACACCAACCTTACATTAGGCCTTTATCATGGATTAGAGCAGGGTTTCCCAAACTGTGGTGCGTGCACCCCTGGGGGTTAAACCCTAAATGTACTCGCCTACTAAGAGATTTGAACGTTGATGATAATCAGGCTAATCAGAAGGCATCTTTTCTTAACTGTACCTTGTGTGTGTTTTCTGTATAGTTTGAGGGCTATCAGAAGTCATCTTTTCTTAACTGTACCTTTTGTGTTTTCTGTATAGTTTGAGGGCTGCACTAAGGCAGCTTTTCTTAACTGTACCTTGTGTGTTTTCTGTATAGTTTGAGGGCTGCACTAAGGCAGCTTTTCTTAACTGTACCTTGTGTGTTTTCTGTATAGTTTGAGGGCTATCAGAAGTCATATTTTCTTAACTGTACCTGGTGTGTTTTCTGTATAGTTTGAGGGCTGCAATAAGGCAGCTTTTCTTAACTGTACCTTGTGTGTTTTTGTGTGTTTTCTGTATAGTTTGAGGGCTATCAGAAGTCATCTTTTCTTAACTGTACTGTACCTGGTGTGTTTTCTATGCAGTTTGAGGGCTATCAGAAGGCATCTTTTCTTAACTGTACCTTGTGTGTGTTTTCTGTATAGTTTGAGGGCTGCAATAAAGCATCTTTTCTTAACTGTACCTTGTGTGTTTTCTATATTGAGGGCTATCAGAATGCATCTTTTCTTAACTGTACCTTGTGTGTTTTCTGTATAGTTTGAGGGCTATCAGAAGTCATCTTTTCTTAACTGTACTGTACCTGGTGTGTTTTCTGTGTAGTTTGAGGGCTGCAATAAGGCATCTTTTCTTAACTGTACCTGGTGTGTTTTCTGTGTAGTTTGAGGGCTGCAATAAGGCATCTTTTCTTAACTGTACTGTACCTGGTGTGTTTTCTGTATAGTTTGAGGGCTGCAATAAGGCATCTTTTCTTAACTGTACTGTACCTGGTGTGTTTCCTGTGTAGTTTGAGGGCTGCAATAAGGCCTCTTTTGTTAATTGTACCTGGTGTGTTTCCTGTATAGTTTGAGGGCTGCAATAAGGCCTCTTTTGTTAATTGTACCTGGTGTGTTTTCTGTGTAGTTTGAGGGCTGCAATAAGGCATCTTTTCTTAACTGTACTGTACCTGGTGTGTTTCCTGTGTAGTTTGAGGGCTGCAATAAGGCCTCTTTTGTTAATTGTACCTGGTGTGTTTCCTGTATAGTTTGAGGGCTGCAATAAGGCCTCTTTTGTTAATTGTACCTGGTGTGTTTTCTGTGTAGTTTGAGGGCTGCAATAAGGCATCTTTTCTTAACTGTACTGTACCTGGTGTGTTTTCTGTATAGTTTGAGGGCTGCACTAAGGCATCTTTTCTTAACTGTACTGTACCTGGTGTGTTTTCTGTATAGTTTGAGGGCTGCACTAAGGCATCTTTTCTTAACTGTACTGTACCTGGTGTGTTTCCTGTATAGTTTGAGGGCTGCAATAAGGCCTTCTCCCGGCTGGAGAACCTGAAGATCCACCTGCGGAGCCACACGGGGGAGAAGCCGTATGTCTGCCAGCACCCCGACTGCCACAAGGCCTTCAGCAACTCCAGCGACCGCGCCAAACACCAACGCACTCACCTCGACACCGTGAGTGGCTCTCGCTGCAGGAGTGTACACTTAAAAGTCATTAGTGCCAATGTACATTTGAAGAGTTTCGTTTGCAAAATGGTGTATCTACCATTTCTGACTTTACCATTTTATTATTGGAATTGACTGTTCAGAAGTCCTATCATCTATGTGTGAATTCTTTTGAGAACAGACTTTTTAAACCTATTTAAAGTAGCCTGGGAACTCCCATACTGCCTTTAGTTCTACACAATCGTTCCGATCTGAAAGACTCTCACTTGTGATTAGGTCTGGTGGTATTTAAAGTGCCTTTTGCAATGCAATGCAATGGAATGCCCAATACCAAAATGTCAATTTCCCCAAACGTTCCAAAATTAGATATACACCATTTTGCAATTAAACTCTTCATTTATTGTCAACTACATTACTCGTTTCACATCAATTAATCAGTCAGATCTATGGTGACTCATATCTCATCTACATTCATAGACAACATACATCCACATACAGTAGGCTACATAGACATATATTCCTTGCCTATATACCCCATAAAATTAACTACGTACCAGCACATAAACGGGTGGAGGAAACAATAAGTTAAACCTCTGAATCTCAAATCCCACAGTGTTCATTTAACACTTTAAGAGTCGATTAAACATCTTTTAGAGTTTAACAGTGTTGAATTTACACTAAGTTTTGTGCTGTGTTACCTAGGCTATGCCATTGTTCCGATAGCAGGATGTAGCAATGACTGATGATTAATGTGATGGTCAACTTTGTGTGTGGTTTTGCATGACAGAAGCCATACGCATGCCAGATGCAGGGCTGTCTCAAACGGTACACTGACCCCAGTTCTCTACGCAAGCATGTCAAGTCTCACTCCACCAAGGACCAGCAGGCCAGGAAAAAGGTCAGTGTCAAACTTAAATGACTCAAAACATTGAATATTCATAATGAAGGTTCGTGATGAGAAACCATTCTACACGATTCTACAGAATTGTTGCCATATATGGTTTTGCAAAATGAAGATATACTGTACATGTAAAATGTAGTGTGGAATGTGTATACACATCAAATCAGGGAAATGAAAAATTAGGCACTCTGCTTTCTGATTTCCAACCTTCACGTTCTTGACTGGAAAGTCATTTTGGAAAAAAAGATAGGTGATAGGTTTATTAGCAGGTATTGATACATTCATTTATCATAGGATCCTGCACATTCTTGGGGGTTATTACTAACATTAATAAAAACTATCAGAGTACTTTAAGATGGCTTCTTTGTATATGTATTCTGTTTTTTTGTTTTGTTCTGAAGGCAGGCATTCATTTAATGACTTTTTCAATAAACAATCGCTAGCTCCGTACACAGGAGAATGCGCACAGATGCTTTGTCAATCGTGAAACTGGTTAACTAGTGTGTGCAGTTGTGCTGCTCATTAACACATGAACACAAAAACACAAGGAAGGTCACATCACCATAGTTACCGCAAGTAAAGGTAAGCTGTTTCTATAAAAAGAGGAAGAAAAAAAACACAGAAAAGGAACGTGATACCAAGGTACGCAGTTTGAGCTACAAATGCCAAGGGCTTTGTTGAGAGTTTTTGCGACGTGTTTTTTAGCAGAGAAAGCACTTGACAGAAGGATTTATTCAAAGCTTTTGTCGCTGAAGTTGGCTGGAAGCAACACTTTATGTCACCTTTTCATATTGTGTTTTGTTGTTAGGCTAGTGACAATGGGCCCAAAAAGGCCTTCGTTTTCGAGTCGAGATACCCCTACCAGAGGTAGAACAAAACCCAATAATGTTTTTCCTCATCTCTAAGGTGTCCCATACATGAAAATGATTCTTGGCCAAAGTCATTTTAATGCTAAGGCTAAACATTTTACACATTTCCATATGCACCTCCAAACAAAAAAAGCACCCAAAATGTGACTTCTCCGTATGGGAGTAGATATACAAAAAATCATGCAGAAAATTACCAGAAGCTCTGAGAGCTTTGAGAATTGGTATGCTTGTGCCCAGGGGCTACCTGCACCAGATAGAAGTGGTTGGATTCGACCATTTTGATGTATGAAGGAGATATAGGCATTTAATCACACATCTAAAATAGGCGGAAAATGAAAAAAAGTGATATTTATACAGAATGTCATCATTTACATTGTAATTGCTTTGTCAGGGAATACCATATGCACACATATGATATCTTGATGGAAAGGTGAGATTGTTCTGAATCCAGCAATACCTCATATGTATATATTGTCTGAATATTAAAGATGGCATATCGTTCAATGTATGAGGTGCCCAGAATGAAAAAAATCGAAAAGGAGTTACAGGACCTATTTCAATACACATTAGTGGTGACAGGAATGCTCACAATTGTATTACAGTATATTACTTCAAATAAACGTATTATTATTGTGTGGTGCTATAGATTATACTTGAATGAAGAATCTGATTAGGGTGAAAATATATTTATCACTAGTGTGTGTGTATATATATAATTTCTTGCACATTGTTAAGCTGGAAAATGCAGTTACTCCACCTACTTCCAATGCCTTGCAACTAGCTCATCAGAATATTGCATCACTCCTTTCAGGTAGATATGATAGAGGAAGGGGAAATAGACAGAGATGTATAAAGTACTGGAGAGTAGTGAAGTAGCAGTACCAGTATCATCTTGTCAAATGACTTGAGTAAAAGTCAAAAGTAACCTTTCCTTACCTTACTCAAGTAGAAGGACAAAAGTATTCAAAATGTGTTGTACTTAAGTAAAGCAAGTAGAAGTATTGCAAGTTTTGCTACTTGAGTAAAAAGTAGAAGTAGAAGTAAAAGTACTGCATTAAAAAAATATATATTAGAGCTCTGTACAATAAGTCTCTTATGAAGTGCAAATACCATTATGGTTTGTTATTAAAACAGCTTTGTCCCTCAAAGGAGAACATTGAATCTAAATAGGGCCAGGGATGGCAGCCATCATCCTCCTCCTCCTCGCCGCAATGTGAGGTGGTTGGTGTTGTTGATGTTGATGGCGATACCTCGTCTACCTCAACCATCTTGTCAACATGCCAGTGTCAATGCCAACTGAGCCTCACTGACCGCGCCAAAAGACATGCGCGAGAATGTGATCTGCTTTTATTTCTCTACCATTGCATCGCCCACTGACCGTGAACACGTTCATATCTGGTGATAACAGAGCCATCTAGCGCTCGGGCATAGAAACGAGTAACGAGTAACGAAAGCAGCACATGAAAAATATATCGGAGTAAAAGTATTAATTTCATCAGAAAAATGTAGTGCAGTAAAAGTACAAGTATGAGGAAAAAAATATTACTCAAAAAAGTACAGATAGGCCTACTGCAGTTTAGTACTTAAGTACAGTACTTCGTTACTTTTACTTCGTTACTATACATCTCTGGAAATAGAGTGGATGTTATTCAGTTTGTTCAGAAATCTTTTATCTTCCACGAAGTGGAGGTCTCCAGTTCTTCTTCCATGAAAGAGCTAGCTTTCCTTATCAGTCTTTCAAGACACCCAATACCCCCTCTTCATTGTGCTCCCTCCCCAGCACACCACTGCATAGAAAAGGACACATACTGGCTTCAACAGTCTCATAGAACATATTAAGGAGTTTATAGCAGACAAGTATAGCCAATACTGTATTTTTTTCTAAACTGCATCTTTGGCTGACCAGTCCAGTTTGTTGTCTTGTTATACGCTGAAATACTTAGATGTGCTTACAATCTCCACTTCATCAACCTCAATGGAGATTGGTTGCAGAGCGGGCTTAGACCTCCAAAAGTCCACCTTCATCTGCTTGGTCTTAGTGTTGAGTTGTAGGTGCATTACACCACTGCAAAACCCTGTACTCCTGTATTCCCTCCTGCCTTAATACAGCCTACAATTGTATTATCATCCAAGAAGATCCAGTGCATGACTTACTGCAGTCTGAGTGTATGTAACAGCATTGTCTTCATGCTGTGTGAAGGGAGGGACTCTCGGTTTAAGTAATTTATCTCTTTTGGATGTGGCTTTTTGGGGACCGGGATAAGGCATAATGTGTTCAGAGTTGGTGCCTTACTAAGATGTACACTCGGGCTGAATAAATATTCCAGTAGCTCAGCCACTTCAGCACCACAGGTCTTTAGCAGTCTTGGTGATGTCCTATCCAGTTAATGGGCTTTAACCAGGTCTGCTGTGATTATAGAAAGGAGGGAGGGAGGAGGTGCTGGGTGGTGGTAGTGTGATAAAGACTGCTCCTGGAAGGAGCAATGATTTATGTTTACATACAAATGGTATGTGTATTACCAAAGCCTGACAGCAGGAAGCAAAGGCCTTTTATTTCATGAGCCTACTGAAATAAACAGGTAGGGGAATAGCAAACTTATTCAGTGAATTCAAAAGTTCATAGATCCATGCACAGCTTCTTCATTAGGTTCACTCAGGCATTACCTGACATCACTCAGGTGTGGCTTAATACCATCATGTAGGAGCGGGAAAGGATCTGCACACTGCTTGCAAAAGACTTAATTTATTTGGAGCAACGTTTCGATCATAGATCTAAAGAAGTTTTTTGATTTGGCACCTGCTGATGCTTTTCACAGTGTGTCAAATACACTAGACTTCAATCCAGCAACCACATCATATTCTACAGCTAAGCAAATTGTTTGGCTGGACCTGGAAGAAAGGACCAACCAAAGTGCAAGTCAGAAGAGTAATGACGTTATCTATCCAGGTCCATTTGCTAAATGTAGGCTTAATACAATTAATTGGGAACAAGGCATCGGAGGTAGACCACACTGGGCATTCCTTTAATGTGCCATGCTCAAGACCCCTCAACTCAAATCCTCTCAGGGGTACCAAGGTTCTGTGCTAGGCCCCCCTGTCTTTGCCATCTTTATCTCATCTCACTGGGCAATGTTGTCCATGTCCACTCACCCTGCTCCCTGCTATGTTGATGATAAACACCTGTCTGTCCAGCGAGATAACTCCATAGTTTCTGCGTGTACACTACAAACGTTTCAGAACATCTCTTTCACCTCTAGATGTCTAATTACCTTTGTACCATTTCAAGCTATGCATTCAATGTCTACAACTTGAATTACAATAAATAGCTGGGAAAATTAGGGTGTTATAATGCTCTAATGCGTTGTCTTGGTTCCACCTTTTAGCAATGTCTATTTGTCTATCTGCCTGTCTCTCAGACCTGGCCACATGGGTGAAGCAACACCACCATCATCTGCCATTATATCAAGCAAGACATGAGGTCAACCACTGTTACCCCAGAAAGCGCTACATAAACCTGGGTGTTATTATTTATGACCGCCCATCATTTCTGAAAACACCGCTTAAATTACTGATGCTCTTTTGCACTGTTCAATATACAGAAAATCAGACTGTACCTAACCCAATATGCCACTCAGGTTCTGTACCTTGAGTGCAATTCTCTCCTGGAAGGAACTGTTTCATTTGATCTGAGGCTGAACTAAAACGTAATGTTGCTTCGCAATACTGTAACACCAACAGTCTGGCCTTGGCCTCTGACAAGGTAATCCCAATGGTCTGACAAGTTACCAGCTGATACAAGAGTTTGGTCATCCCCCTCAACTTTTTAGAAGCTGAAAACACACATATCATACACATATCTTCTAGGAGTATTTATCTTCATGCTCAACTCTTATAACCCTATATACAGTATAAGCCTGCACTCTGTATTTTCCACACACACTGAATGTAGCCATTGGATAAAAGAGTCAGGGAAATGTAATGAACTTAAATTCCCTATACTGACCAGATCTAGACAGGGTGAGATGGCATTTAGTCATTATGCAAAATGCTGGAACCAGCTTCCTGTCCAAATTAGAACTGCCCCGATAGTATCTTATTTTAAAATGAAATGTGAAAAGGCTTATTCTCATCTGCCTTAAGTGATACAGTACAGTACACAATGCATTCTTTCTTCTCTTTTCTCTGTCTCTAATCGTTAGGACATTGAATGACAATTTTGTATCATGATGTACTTTGATTGATCGATCGATTTTATTGATTTAGGTTTATCAATGCCGTTACGATACCTGTATACATCAGTGGTATGTTGGTGCAGTGTATCTGGTACGCTATATTATTGTAAGGAAGTTTTAAGAACAAATATCCTTATACCATATAGTTCCCTCACTGTGTTGTATTGGTTAATAATATTATACTTAAATATATACTAGGCTTCAGAGCACCACTACGGTTAATTAATGAACCAGCCTTTGAACTTTTATATCTATGGAATGGACTGGTTCATTTTCTTTCTTTTTTGGACACATTATGTATTGAACGGTGTACCATCATCAATGTTGAGAATATATATACATATTAGGTAATGTTAGATTCAGCACAATCTCATCTTTTCCAGCTTTACAATTGCCTACAGATGCAAGAAATATATACATATTATATATATATATATATATATATAATATATATATAGCTGGCTCTTTCATGGGAGAAGAACTGGAGAGCTTCACTTCGTGGAAGATAAAAGATCTCTAAACAAATTGAATAACATCCACTCTATTTCCCCTTCCTCTATCATATCTACCTGAAAGGAGTGATGCAATATTCTGATGAGCTAGTTGCAAGGCATTGGAAGTAGGTGGAGTCACTGCATTTTCCAGCTTAACAATACCTACAGATGTGCAAGAAATGATATATATACTGTAGATATATATACACTAGGGATGGCGAAAATGTAAAAATATCTTAACCGGTTACTGAGACTCATTAACTGGTGGTTAACCGGTTAACCGGCAATCTTAAATGATATAACGTTCGCGTGCCTGATAGGCACAGCACTGAATTTTTTTAATTTTATTTTTCACATAAGCCTTTCTTTTTGCTGCTCAGACAGGACCTGTCATGTCCAGCCAGTGTCGCCAGATGAAAAATGCTGAATTATCGTGCCAAAACCTCAAAATTTTAGTTTTTGGGGGCTTTTTGGAAGGAAATTATTATTATAATTATTATTACCGGTTAACCGGTGGCAGAAAATTTAACCGGTTATCGTTGATCCGGTCGACTATCAGTTAACCGGTTACCGGTTAACATCCCTAGTATACACTAGTGATAAATATATTTTCACCCTAATCTGATTCTATATTCAAGCATAATCTATAGCACCACACACTAATAATAAGTTTATTTGAAGTAATATAGCCTACTGTAATACAATTGTGAGCATTCCTGTCACCACTTAAGTGCATTGAAATAGGTCCTGTAACTCCTTTTCGATTTTTTTCATTCTGGGCACCTCATACATTGAACGATATGCCATCTTTAATATTCAGAAAATATATACATATGAGGTATTGCTGGATTCAGAACAATCTCACCTTTCCATCAAGATATCATATGTGTGCATATGACATTCCCTGACAAAGCAATTACAATGTAAGTGATGACATTATATATACATATCACTATTTTTCATTTTCCGTCTATTTTAGGTGTGTGATTATATTCCGATATCTCCTTCATACATCAAGATAGTCAAATTCAACCACTTCTATCTGGTGCAGGTAGCCCCTGGGCACAAGCATACCAATTCTCAAAGCTCTCAGAGCTTCTGGTAATTTTCTGCATGTTTTTTTGTATATCTACTCCCATACGGAGAAGTCACATTTTGGGTGTTTTTTTTGTTTGGAAGTGCATATGGAAATGTGTAAAATTTTTAGGCTTAGCATTAAAATAACTTTGGCCAAGAATCATTTTCATGTATGGGACACCTTAGAGATGAGGAAAAACATTATTGGGTTTTGTTCTACCTCCGGTTGGGGTGTCTCCAAATTTTGAGGCCATTGTCACTAGCCTTTATGTCACTTTTTAATCGTTTGTGTGTTTTACTTTTCTGCTTTTCTTTGTGTGACACATAGTGATGAAAGGAATGAAAATGCCTATGTTCACTACGACTCTTGTGAGGCAGCGTGCACTGTGTAGATTCAGAGGTGTTGCAAAGGAACTCGTGTTGCCCTGAAAGAAAAGGCTGTTGCCTTCGCACCCACATTCATCATACACCTCTGTGGTCGTGTGAAACCCTCAGAATTCTCACAATCAATTCCACCGCTCACAAAATTCAATGCATGACTTTGCTACTTTCATGCAAAGAAAAACACATTTAAACACAGTGTGAATCATGGGATAACTCCATGGTCACTTATTATTGAAATCGGAAAAGTCCATCAAATAGACAGTAATCAGCACTGCTTGGAGAGTGGTCTAGGATAGTTTTTTGTTTTAAAAAAGACAAATCAATAACTTTACTTTCTGAAAAATTACAACCAGAAAGATGCATGCGCCTATACATGCATTCATTTTTTTGTTCATGTCTGTTTTCTAACATATTGTATTTTTTTCCATATTCTGTCGCATGTTCTTGAACATATTTCTTGATGTACCTTCATGTAACTTCATGTAACTGCAGGGCAGGTTTGTTAGTTTGAAAGATAACAAATAATTCTATTCACTTCCTCTTCATTTTTTGCACAGTTAAGACAGAGCACAGACTTGGGTCAGGATTCGTTGTCGGGGTGCTTGACTATCCAGCCTCTACAAACCTGCCTCTCTCCCATGGACATGATTGACAGCAGATTGGGCCAATCACCTGAGCCGCCAGATGACTTGTACTTGGGTAAACAACTATTGTTTCATGAAAACAAAAACAAATTCCATGTGTGTGTGTGTGTGTGTGTGTGTGTGTGTGTGTGTGTGTGTGTGTGTGTGTGTGTGTGTGTGTGTGTGTGTGTGTGTGTGTGTGTGTGTGTGTGTGTGTGTGTGTGTGTGTGTGTGTGTGTGTGTGTGTGTGTGTGTGTAGTTGTGTTTGTGTTGCAAGTGAATGTGTCAGAGAAAGTATGTAAATTTATGTACAGTGTGTGTGTAGGTGATTTTTGTCAATGTCTTATGTTAGTTTAACTGCACATTGTAGACTGGTCAAAAGCAATTTCAAACTTATCTGCTAACCCTGTTACATAGATTTTTGACAGCAAACACTTGACTTGACTTGACTTGAAAAGTCAACTACAGTGCAACCATATTGTTGACCATATTGTGTGTAGTGTACATCAATTACTGTCTGAAAATGGATGTTTATGTTAAGTTTATGCTTTCTATTAGACTGTGCACCTGCTGTAGGCTATTTATGATGAGCGTGTCGTGATGTGACAACTGAAATGGAAAGGACTTTATAGTAGAATAA
The DNA here is from genome assembly GCF_034702125.1 of Engraulis encrasicolus. Classification (NCBI taxonomy): domain Eukaryota; kingdom Metazoa; phylum Chordata; class Actinopteri; order Clupeiformes; family Engraulidae; genus Engraulis; species Engraulis encrasicolus. Next base: position 14,458,084 of record NC_085868.1, on the reverse strand, counting down.
TAACAAAGAATCCCAAGAGGGTGTGGTGTTAGACAACTCCTACGTACATACCTCTGCTTTTATAGTTAATATATCCCTAACATTTTTTGTGTGGTTGTGCGATACGTGGTGTGTTCTCATCGAACCACATTTTGTGTAGCCTACATTAGTCTGAAACTGGATGTAAAGTTTAAATTTTCTAAAATACACCGCAAGTACTTTATGCTGGGTCTGGCGTCATGTGACAAATGAAAGGAAAAGGACTTTATTATTTATGACAATGCAGCTCAAATGGGTGTGGTGCTGAAAAAAAAACCTCTTACAGCTACGCACCTCTTCCTTTATGGCTAACGTATGTGTTTCTGATTGTGCCATAGGTGTGTTCTCATCGAACCAGTCCGGCAACAAGGCATCTGCTCAGCAGCCTCACCCAGCCCAGAGTAGCCCTCCACTGCCCGGCTCTGCCCTGTCCCCCCTGGCGGATACCTGCAGGTACTGTGCTTTACCAACCAGCGCTGTTCTGTTTTAGGAATAGAGGATTGAATGTTTTTTTTTTTTAAGATTTTTTTTTCGTTTTGGCTTCAACATCTTTATTATTCTGATGGGACGGTAAGAAAGAGAGACAAAAATTAGAGAGAGAGACGGGGAAGGATCTGGAAAAGTCCTCAGGTTGGAATCGAACCCAGTTCGCCCAGTGTAATGGTACAGTGAAATGGCCCACTGACCGGTGCCCCCTATGAACGAATGAATTTCATACTATTGCTTTGCATTACATTACATTACCGTACATTACATTACATTTAGCTGATCCTTTTTATTCAAAACAATGATTTAACAGGGTATTGAAATAAGATATGACATCACAATAACACATTGCTGTGCAAAAGAATGTGAAATGGATCCCCCTAGAAAGATAGGAAAACATTTAAATGAATTCATTTAACTTATAATTGAGGACCCGTAGTCCATGAAAAGCAGAAATGATTTGTTTTCCGTTGTTCTCCCTCGATGGTGGAGAGAGCGGCTTACAGAGAGGGGTCATACCTCTTGAATCTCTTGAGATTTCAGAAGCGTGTGAAGACACCTCTTTTTCCACAGTGCTATCTTTTCTTACTCTGTGTTAGTCTATATATTTATAGCTTGTTTATGTCCACTTTTGCAAGTCGCTTTAGATAACGTGCCAGCCACGCGATCCTTCCTTATGACAGTCATTAATTGCAAAGGGACTTGTCTACGTTTATACAGTATGTTGTTTAGAAAATGTACACTTCAGTTACTGCCGTGGCCTAACGTCTACAAAAGGCCTAAAGAATATATATTAATCCATTTTAGTCTAAGCCCTTTTTGGGAAAAGTTGCCCTCTCCCTATTAACACCTAAATATCTCAGCCTCCGAAGCACATAAAAACATGAAATAAGTTAAAAAGCTAAAAGCTAAAACCCCCATTTTGCACTATAATGTGTTCATTCAGCTCTTACTTACCCATATTTTTAATAAAATAGCTCAAACCTCAAGAACCTGAATGCAGTGTATATGTCGCTCTAGAACACAGTGGGTTAAAAAAGAAAATGTACACTTTCAAGAAAAGTATGGACTTGCGTGTAGTGCGTGCATAACGTGAAAGAAAAATGTCCTTACAGTACTTCTTCTGGTGGGAAGTGTGAGACTTAAACAATGTTCAATAAAGGTCCTAGTAAAGTGATCTAGTGAGCAGCTGGTTAAGTTGCAGGTGTTCAACAGACATTATGCTTTTTTTGGTATCTGACACATCGTGAAGGACACTTAGAACTTGCGCGCACAATTACATCTGTGTACACACACCCACTTTAAATTCCCTCAGAGTTCCCGGCAGTACACAATGTGTTGCTATGACTGATTTCAAAAAGTCCTACACTCCGCTCCCCCTTTTCGCTGTGATCTGCGACAATTAAGTGGCTAAAAACATTGGTTGTCATGGCTTTATGGCAGTAAAGCTCATCATTGGAATAATCTGATTTTAAATAAAGCACCATTTTTTTCTCCCCCCGCCCGTTTTAAAGAAGCGCAATAGGCTTTTGTGAGCCTTTTTAAGCATCAGCTGTGACAAAAACAGAGAGAGAGAGAGAGAGAGAGAGAGAGAGAGAGAGAGAGAGAGAGGTGGGAAGGAAAAAGCAGTGTGTTTTTGTGTGTGTTTTTTGTACAGATTTTTTGGATGCAACTCTGCAACACCGTTTCTGAGTCTACCCATATAAACACATTCGCTCATGGGCACTCTTCAAAGCAGAGAATGGAGGGGGGGGGGGGAGCCAGGCTGAGCCGGGCATTTCGAGACTGTCAAAGCCAGATGCTCCACCACTTGCTGGTGGTAATTGTTTGGGTACCAGCAGTAGGCAAAGCATTCACTGCAGGCTCCTGAGGACACACACACACACACAATTGGCTGCAGAAAACAAGCTCATGCACTGGCTCATTGGGCTCAAGCAGACTGCATTAGCCGATGCTATAGACACCAAAAGTGGTGACTTAGGAATTCAAATAAGTGAATCATAAGAAAAAAAGATCTTGTGTGTGGGTTTTTTCTTGTTTGCTGTGATCTGTGATTACTTCTGTAGATGTGAAATCAGTTGTGAAATCCTGCAAAATCCCCTTTTTAATCACATTCTTTTCAATTCTAAACAACAGCAAAGATAATAACATTTTAAGCTGTTAACTTCAGCTGAAGCTGTACATTTTAAAATTTCATTTACCCCTTACAAAGTTCATAGTTGAAAGTTCTTTATTTGCCATTAGTGCATGGCGTAGTAGTCCAGGCACATATAAACTTTTGTGCAGGCCCTCTCAGTCAATACATGGGAATAAATAGAAACTAAAAAGACAAAATACATTTAAAAAAGTAGAAAAATCAAGGAATAAAAAAAACCGAAGAGAAAAAAAAGAAAAAAATGCAGGTAAGTCTAATGTTCTCTTCTGCCATCAGTCTGACTGTAGCGGGGAAGAAGCTATTTAAAAACTTTGCTTTTTTAGTATGGATACTGTCCGTTCTACTGTGTCTCATGTTGTAAGTGCAGTGCTTGTGTCTGAGCAGAGAGTTAGCTGGATGGAGAGGGTCTTTAATTATTCTCTCTGCTCTCTTCTAGCTACGCTGCACATACATTTAGTTCATAGAGGGAAGAGTTGTGGCTATAATCCTCTCCGCAGTCTTGATTATTCTTTGCAGAGACTTCCTTTCAGCCTGTGTGGTGTTGCTGTACCAGACGGTTATGCCTGATGGTGAGGATGCTCTCTACTAGTCCTCTGTAGGCCTGGGTGAGAGGGCGGTGGTTCAGTCCAGCCTTCCTAAGCATCGTTACAAAGTATAGCCTTTGCTGGACGTTTTTCACTATGGATGTGGTGTTCACACTCCAGCTCAGGTTCGATGTTATTTGCATGCTTAGGAATTTATGACTTTCGGCCCTCACCACCTCTGTCCCTTTAATGTGCAGAGGCTGTAGGGGAGGAGGATGTTTTCTAAAATCCACTATTATATAAGATACGATAAGATAAGATAAGTATGCCCTTTATTATCCCACAATAGGGAAATTCATTTGTTCCAGCAGTAACATAGATGTGAAAAAAGCAAACGGCACACATACAGACATGGGACCAGGAGGATTAAAAAGTATATAAAATAGATAAAAATAAAGATGTCATAGAAAAAGGAGATATTTCTGTTAAAAACAAGTACATTAGTAAAAAGTGCATTGGTAAAAAAAAAAGTGCATTAGCAGCTTCAGAAAAGGAGGGAGGCTAGAAAATAATAAATAGTTTAAAAGGTTAAAAAGTCACAGCAGCTTAGCGTTGTCATCATTAGTCATCAGTCATAATCATCCCTCTTTCCCTCATCTTGTCTGTATTGAGGATGAGGTTGTTTGTATCCCCATAGTCAATGATGTCCTTTACAACAGACCTGTACCCTGACTCGTCCCCCTCTTTGATGAGTCCCAGGATGGCTGTGTCATCAGCATACTTCATGATGATGGTGTTGTTATGGCTTGAGAGACAGTCATGTGTAATGTGACGAGCTTCAGACTGAGGCAGCAGCCTTGTGGAGATCCTGCATTTATTGCGAGCACACATTCTCACCACCTGTGGTCCCTCTATAAGGAAGTCCAGAAGCCAGTTACTGGTGGGAGTTGGGAGGCCAAGTATTGATATGTATTGATCAATTAACACACATGGTACACTACCACTCCTCATATAGCCTATTTTTTCTTCTAAGACAAAGAAGATTTTTAGAAGAACATTTTTACTCAACTTGTGAATTTCAGGAGATATTTATTTAGCCTACAGTATCAGGATGCCAGACTGAAAAGGTTTCAGTGTGGAAAAATGTGGTCTGGTTATATAATGCTGATACAATGTGTTATTTTGTTTAATGCCATATGCTGACAGATCAACCTGACCTATACTACTGTGGTCTTTAATAAGTGTTTGAACCATTTATACGTACGTTCATTTGTATTTAAATATTTGATTTAACTTCCGCAAGTAAATGCATGTGGCTTTAACATGTATCACATTATTGTATCAATGACATTTTACTTTATGTGTTTTATTGCCTATATTATGTATTACATGTTGTGTCTATTTTGCAGAATATTTATATTTATTATTACAGCATTGCATTATACTGTACATTTTATTTATATATATATATATGACATGTCTTCATGTTGAATATTGAGACATTGATTCTGCCAAAGTTAATGCAGTATAAAATACAGTATAAAAGCCAATGGAACTTTCTGATGTAGAATAGATCAATAGAAACTGATCAGTGTGTTCTGTCTGGGTTCTCTCCTCATCCTCACAGATTCGCCGCTGCCCCACCGCATCCGTTGACAGCCTCGCACCTTTTACCCACCCCCCACGCTCCTCCCCCCAGCATCTCTGTTGCCCTGCAGAGGACCCCTCGAACTCGGCCTCACTTCGCACCTCCTGACACCCGCCTACAAGGTGACTCTGGTTTATGACTACTGTATACGCTCTTCAGAAAAGTAACTTTTCTTTGAAACTGGCACACAGAGAAAAAAAAGAATTTACACTTCATTTTTTACTGCTTCTCGTCAGTTACAGTGCAGTCCACTTGCTCCGCATAAACGACTCATTTACAGTTTTTTTCAATTGCTAACAAGCTTTTGTCCAATCCTCAGCGACATTTGCAAAACTCTTAATACAGTTAGCACACCAAGGGCTTTCCATTGCCATACAGTTGACACATTACATGTGCCTTTTTCACACAATTTGCAGTCAATGAATGCATTTCTTTGTGTATATTTAACAGTGTGTGCTTTTGAGAAGAAAATGAACTGTTTGGCCAATTGTGCTTGGTAGGTGGTAGTCTGTGTTAAGAGTTTAGAAAAAGTATCCAAAGAATGGGTAAGCGCTTGTTAGCAATTGAAAAAACTGTAATAAAGACTGCGATTCATGAATTGAAAGACTTGAAGTCGTGTGGCTGTGGGCCGGGGTCTTAGTCACGATCCATACTCCTGAGGTAGGACATGTGAGGGGAAAGGGGGCTCCTGACTGTGTCATGAATGAATCATGCTCGCGCCCGGCCTCGGGAAAGCAGCAGGTGTTTGGTACAGTCAGAGAATATGAGCACCGGGGTGGCACTCGTTTTCCCAGAAGCCTGAATAAATCCATGCGGCGCCGGCAAGATATTAACACAGCATGCCCCTCAATGACGAATGCTGTTTAGCAACATCGGGTATGCTTGCTAGCTTCAAAGATGTTTATATGCACATCTGTGGTGTAGTTCGAGGACACAAGAGTGTACTTTAGGGCATGCGTCAGAGCTCAGAGACAAACAAAAAAATGGGCAGCATCATTGTGTGACATGTTCCCATTTTTAAAACCCAAATCTGTGTGGTGCGTGGGACAAATTTGTGAATGGATTCTTCTCCTGGTATGACCAAAGACAGCCATTCATGTCCTAAGACGTTCATTCACTTACCCATAGCTGCCAGCCATTGTAGTACATTGGTTGCCACTTGTTCATCACCCTACAATTGTGCGTCCAGAATTGGGGTGGGGAGGCCTCCTGCACATGACATGATTTCGTACAGACCCTCTGCTATAACCTTACTGTCACTAACATGATTATTAATATTATAACCATGTCCTAATCAGTTAAACTACTTCACACTGTTTCGGCAATTTCATATCAACTTTGTTTTGATGTACTCAAGTTTTTTTCAGTAAAAAGTGAGTGCATGCAATGGCTACTACAACTCAAATCAAACATAATTTCTGAATCAATTCTTCTCTCTCAAATCTCGATACGCAGGCTTCTCTGAGCACGTCCGTATGGCATGCCCTCCGCCATACGATGACTCACCCCAGACCGCAGGGCCGACCCTGGCCTGCCCCACCGTGCAGGCTCCAGCCTTCGAGGGAGCCCTGCAGTCCGCCCCCACCGACCCCCTGTCCGATCTGGACTTGGTGCACAGGGCGCTGTCAGGGATCACGGGTGAGAAAAAGTCTGCTCTTTTTTATTAAGATTTGGTTTTGGGCTTGTGTGCCTTTATTTTTGACAGGACAGTAAGTTAACCCCTTAAGACACGGCTTTGTAAATTAGCTGTTACCAGAATGGCAATGACCAAGTCGTAATGTATTACTCTAGGCCCTCTGTTATGTCATAGTAGTGTAGTACTATAGTAGTTAGCTTTCAATATCTATTACAGAATGCCACAGGAGGCACGGCATGCATTAAGGGGTTAAGGGACAGGAAATGAATGGGAGAGAATCATGGGGGAGGATTGGGAAACAACCCCCGGCTGGAATCGAACCCAGTCCCCCACAGCGCAAGAGTACAGGGCCTTAGCCGTTTGAGCCACAGCCAAGGCCGAGCAAATGTGTCCGTTTTTTTAACATAAACACTCACCCACCATGAACTTCATTGCTTATTGGATGTCAGATCTAATTTGGGCATATGATATAGATAGACGTCCTTCATATGTCTGCAAATTGGAATCTAATTTTACCCGTCTGGCCTCTAATGAGTTTGGATAGAAGATTATACAGTATGTTGTTTTGGTGCAAATAGAAAAAAACACATCTTTTTGCAAGAACACTGCTTTTCTCATGCCTTGTTTACATCCATCAGAGAACATTTTCTGAAAATGCAAAGAGAATGTATCTCTTAACAGCCGACCCGGCATTGACCTGGTGTTTGTTTAGACATGTAAAAGGCCATCATCCATTGGCTAGAAGAGGAAAGTGAAATCGTGACAGATGTACATAAATGCAAAGAGAGAAAGAGAGCATGTAAGGCTATGGGAATGAACAGAACAAACATTATAATTTCTTGCAGTCTGTCACATGTCTGTCTGTAAGGGAAAGCAGAGTAGAAACTAGAAACTCATTTTGAAATCTACAATGAGTCAGAGGCTAGGTACATAATCATTTCTGTTGACTTTGTCGGAGGAAAAACGAATATGAATTGTGCTGCTGTTTTTCAGAGGTTTCAATGACTACTTCATGAAGTAAAAACCTTACCAAATACTGTATTTGAGGCAGACATTTTCACAACAATTTGATTACACAAAGGATCAGGCAGCTGGATAAGCTAAAAGCCAAAAGTCCACCTTGGAAACTCCAATTCCCATTGTCATTGTGACACAGCACTCCACAGCACACAAGTGTTCACTGCGCACTGCTCACAATGAAATTGCATTTTATGCCTCACCCGTGCAAGGGGGCAGCCCCCAAGAGAGCAGTGCGGCAGGACGGTACCACTCAGTCATGGAGGAGGATGGGGGAGAGCACTGGTTAATAACCACCACCAACCAGGCCAACCCTATCTCTTTCATTTCGTGAAGTATTCACGAAAAAAATAACTTTAATTTTCGTTGTACATTCACGCTATTGCCCGTTTTTCATGGTTGGGCAACGAAACGCTGCCTATTCATTTGAATTGCCCGACTGCTGCCTAGCGACCCACTAGTTTGACGCCCTTTCGGTACCGTCACATGGTAATCAAACATTTCAAACAAGCAATTTAGGGTTACGGTTAGGGTTAGGTTTAGGTTTAAGGTTAGGGTTAAGGCAGGGGTGTCAAACATACGGCCCGCGGGCCGCATCCGGCCCGCCAGAGGGTTCCATCCGGCCCGGAGAAACATTTATTTATTTTTTTTAAACTTTTTTTTTTAATGAAATAACCGAAATGCGCACTTACCTACAACATCGAGACCTGCATGACATTAACCCAATGGTCCCTCTATGTATGTAGTAAAGTGCACATCACACTTAATTTGTACTGTAACAGGCATTTGATAAAGCTCATATATTATAGACCTCATATATAGAGATAAAATGTTAATATTTCTTATTCGTATTGTATTGGTATTGGTTGTAATTAAATAATAAATATAATTGGATTTGTATTGGTTCCTATTAAGCTGAAACTGGAAACGGGATGTTAGAATGCGTGAAAATGCAGGAAATTAGGCCTACATCTAAGAAATAAAAAAAATTCTGGGGGAAAACCCCCAGACCCCCTGCCAAAAATAACTGTCCCTTATTTAATTCATTGACGGTTAGCAATGAATGAATGAAGTCAAGGAAATTTTGCATAGGATTATCAGTATTGCATTGCTTTCTACATATTCAACACACTTTTAAAGCGTGATAACACTGAACACTAATCCTCTGCTTTACGTTTTTTTTTTTGCGATGATGTTACTAATGCGGCCCGCTTGAGGTCCACATGGGTTGTATGCGGCCCCCGGACCAAAATGAGTTTGACACCCCTGGGTTAAGGTTAAGGTTAGAGTTAGGTTTAGGGTTAAGTAGGGTTAAGGTTAGCGTTAACCATAACCCCCTCCCCGCCCCTGCAGACGCTTCGATAACCATAGCAGCAGTGGGGCAATTCAAATGAATAGGCAGCGTTTCGTTGCCCAACCACGAAAAACGGGCAATAATGTGAATGCACCACGAAAATGAAAGTTATTTTTTTCGTGAATACTTCACAAAATGTCAGAGATAGGGCTCAAAATGTCAGAGATAGGGCTCATCTGGCTTGCTTGCACCTGGCGGGTCGGGAGTCAAATCGGGAACCTTTGGGCTACAAGTATGACACCATAACCGCTTACCCATGACTGCCCTAATGGGATCATTATAGATTTTATTATCAATGCATTACAGGGACACTTTCCTCTACCTGAAGCTGGTTGCTAACACCACAGCTGTTTTACAACACAAGCTTCAAGATCATAACAAATGTGTCGCCTATTGTTCCTGGGTCAAAGTTCAGTGACACAACTTACTGGCTGTTTCTCAAAGTCAAGGATCCTGGCCTGGCTAGGACGTGAAACGCACAGTGATTGGATACTCTGCAGTTCACCACAGAGTATCCAATCACTGGGCGTTTCACGTCCTAGCAAGGCCAGGATCCTTGACTTTGAAATACAGCCATTGTATGGCATAACCACCACTTTGGAGCCATGGGCACAATGCCAGTAACTTCAAAATCTATACACGCAAAAGTCAGTGTCAATTTATTTGTATAGCACAATTACAAACAGCCGCATGCATCAAAGTAATCTAATAGGTAAGAAGACACTATGGAAAAAAAGAACAAAAATCAATCTAAGAACAAGTCAAGTGCTAAATACAACTGTTTTAAATATAAAAGTAAATCTATGTGCAGCGTAAAGCTGTGTGGAATGCAAAAGTTTTGTAATATTAATAAATATAAAAGCAATATTTGAACATCTGCATGCTCTGAAAAAAAAAATCCACTGTGTGCCTCGTTGTGTGTTCGCAGTGTACGACATCCAAGGGGAGTCACATGACTTCCTTCTCCATCCCGAGTTGCAGCCTGGATCAGATGGCAGCTACCTGCACATAGGTGGAATGGAGCGCTGTCCCAGCCAGCTGTCCTGCATCTAGAGAGAAGGATGGATGACCTTCCACCCCCCCACAGCCATACTTCCATCTCCAGCCTGATCAGCAATAAGGCCTTTTCACTGTGACATCAGACAAGTTTTGAAGCGAAGCACGATACACGAGGACCAAGTTGCGGCTGAAAATTGTGACGTCTGTATATTATGTCTATGCCACGTGAAAAGGGTCTGTGAGACAGTGCACTATCACTGAACATTCACCACGATTGCCTTAAGTCATTTTCATTATAATTTTGTTATAATAGTATTATTATGATTTTATATGTGGAGGCCTTATAACAGATGTGACTGTGTGGCACTGCTTCCTTTTGCGTTGATTCAATGGAATCATTATTCATTGTTTGACTACACTGATAACACACCATATAAACAATGGAAATTATGAAGTATAAATTGCACATTATACTGTATAGCATTTTTATTCACAGGGCTGAGATTCAGTGAGACCTATTTCACAGTGCCGCACTTAAACATTTTCCTTAATAATCTCACTCAAATAAGCTTTTGAATTTCCACGCTCTTTTTGATCACTGTTGTACTAGGCTATAGAAAGCCATAATCGCGCAAGTTATTTTGATGTTACTAAAGGATCCCTGTGAGATGGAAATAGGAGAAACGGTGTATACTAATGTCAGGTGTCTCTAGAGACATTTTCTTGTTTGGCAAAACCAAAGCATTTATTCTAGCTGTCTGTCACTGGCTATTTCTAATTCTGCATTGGGGTTATTTCACGTGAAATCAGACACTTTGGGACCCGACCGACACGGATTTCAATCATACTTGCTGTGCCTGTTTAGTAGCAAGGTATTTTCTGGCTCTAAAATTTACACAAACAGCATGGAACACAACAACCCTCAGAATATGAATTCTCATAAATTGAAAAATTAAAAATTGAATATAAAAAAAAACGTATATTTCAAAATCGCCAGTTCCTTGTCTAAACATAGCCAGCAATGTCATGAACAACAGGTGAACTGCTGGTGTATGGTTCTTTATTCATTTCAGAGATAATGGGACTCAAAATATGACATCATAAAAATCACCTAGTAATAATATGGTAATACCATAGTAATATCACATGACAGCATGTCTATCGGAATATGTGAAGGGTGGAGATTGTCCATGAGGATGCAGGAAGTTCAGTTTCACCTCTCCAGTGCTCGGCATACATTCCTCAACACATGCTAGCCACTAATTGCCATCATATACAGCTACAACATACCCTTTGATGCTTGAACATTTAGAAAAGTCCTTTACTGAGCTTATTCTTTCAACCCTGCCATCTCTGAATGCTGAAAATGGTCTAGCTTCCACTGTGTCCATTGACAATGGGCAGAAGCTGTGTAGTTTTTGAGTACCTGGAATAGGGACCGACGAGGGTGCAGGGCCCACCGGGAAAATGCCTGTTATGCCAAATGGCCAGTCCAGTCCTGTCCCCGACACAACTCTATTACTACTTCATTACAAATCATTTCAACATTTATGTCCCATTATCTCTGAAATGAATAAAGAACCAAACACCCCATTTTCAGGTGTTGTTTATGACCTTACAGGCTATGTTTAGACAAGAAACCGGCTATTTTAAAATATAAGTTTTTTTGATATTCAATTTTTAATTTTTCAATGTATCATAATGAATATTCTGAAGGTTGTTGTATTCCATGCTGTGTGTGTAATTTGTAGAGCCAGAAAAGAGCTTTCAAACAACACCTCAGACATATTTTTGTGACGTTCACTGACTGATATAATCAAGGCTGAATTATGTATAGTGTCCTACCCTCATATGTAAACCTTTGCTAGTCTGTTTCTCCCTTAATATATGTGTCAGATTCACACAAATGCAGTTCTGGGGTGCTACCTTGCTACTAAACAGGCCCAGCAAGTATGATTGAAATCTGTGTCGGTCGGGTCCCAAAGTGTCTGATTTCACGTGAAATGACCCATTGCCCATTACCATTTCTATCCTAAATTTTGTTTACTGTCCTGTGCCAGTCAGGACACACACACGCACGCACACACACACACACACACACTGTCCAGAGCTTTTAAGAGTAGGCCTATGGCCTAACTATCCAGTCTCTCTGGGTTAGCGGCTTTATCTGCTGGTTTCTCAATTGCCTTGCATCGGCCACTTGCTTTCCAGGCATTTTCTTGAAATAATAAAAAATAAAAGCCATGATTAGTTATTAAAAATAGCTTAAACTAGCCTAGGCCTACTTAAATCCACTCTGCTGCTTAGGCCCTACATTTTAAGTGGTTTGTTAGCCTACTTATTTCAATTTGTGTAGGCTAGTGGCAGAATTGGTTGGGATATTGTTTTTTTTCTGGCGGTATGAACCAGTCAGAATTCCTCTCACATCATCTATGGAAAAGGGAAAGCACCACTGATCCAGCGGGGAAGAAAGGGAAAGGGATCGCTTCCCTTTCTCTGCGCGTCTGCAGCTCTACCGACCTTGCTGATTGAGCGACGCTCAAGAGGAAGTCCCGCCCGGCTTTTACAGAGAAATTCGCACATTTCCATCACTACGGTTATTTTTCACAGTTATTGCATGGTCAAATGGGCTATTGCCATCGCTTAGTTTTCTTATCTTTAATTTAATCCATTCAAAATAAACTCTTATGACGGTTAGTTCTCAGAATTATGAGGGAAAGACAGGCTACCCAGCCTACCGAGCCCCACCGCTGATGCGCTGCATAGGCTACGGAGCAAAAGCCGATCTTTGATAATAATGCATATTAACCTAGAACGCTTTCAATAGCCTACATAAATAACGCCTATTCATTCTGAATGGTGGTGTATGAATACGTGTATTACTGACAGTTCATTTTAGCGCAGCTGAACCCTGTAGCCTAATTTACATCCTTATCCCCACCCCAAAATTATTATCTTGCCTATGTCTGTTGTCCACCCAAATCACTCCGCCTTTTTCCTGACGACCAGGGTAGGTTGTGCTGATGGGAGTTTTATAGCAACTGTTGCCCTGTGATTCAGCGCCATAGTCACCGTAGTCCTGGCGACTGTAACCCATCAACAACAACAACCTCTCTCTCCATCATTACCACCTCCACCATCCTCATCCTCATCAACACGTTAGTCCACGGTACAGGTGAATATTACAGATCTACTTCTATTTGCGCAATGCTGGGATTTGATGATGGACGCTTCCCTTTTCATGTCGTCTTGTGGAAATTAATATCAGAAATTGTGCTCTTTAGTGGGTTGCTTTATTTGGAGGCTCCGAGCTAGCTTGCTAGCTAAAAAAGCAAGCAACATCAATTTCATTCATTGCTGCTTGGCAGAGCTAGCCAGCTGTGCATGTCAACCAGCAGCGATGCAGTGGCCGTTTAATCCACAGTTTTTGGTGGATTCCTGAGATTTGTTGATATTCTCAACGAAGTAGCAAAATGACACACGTGTATAAGACCACTCATAATTTCCGGCCCTTGTGAGATTGCCCGTATCTTTGTTTTTATTGTATCATCTCATAGTCAGGTAACGGTATATTAACATTACCTGATGCTAGCTTTGTGAAATAACTAGCCAAGCTATCATTCAGTGAATGACTGACTAGCTCATAGAGTACAATCGCTCAGATATACCACCATTCTGCAGACATCTTGTATGGTTTGAGACGGCTTGTTTTTTGTCTAATGATGTGCGTTTCTGATCAGACGCGTCGATAATGTGGATGTTAGCTTGGAAGCTAACCGTTTACTAGCAATCTGGCTATGGTGGTTAGCTTAGGAAGGCAGCCAGTCGTAGAGACATCTGGGAACAAAATGGAATTCATGTTATCTGCAAAGTGTGATTTTGCGAGCATGGTCCGCCAGTATTCAATACGGCCAACTTTAAGAGGTTGACTGTTTTAGAGTGTCTTACAGATACCACCGGTTATCCTCAAATAACTGTAGTTGCAAGGTGCCACATAGCAAGTTGGTGATTTTTAGGGGGAGCACTTGCTTGCTAGCTAGCAAGCTAGCTACCCCTATGCACTGCCAATTACAAGCTAGTATTACACATTGGTTGCGGTTCAGTCGGGTTAGCTGTAGCTAGTTGACCAAATTGGTTGCTTCTTTTGTGTTGTTTGTGGTCGTGCAGTCTACGAAAGGTACTCGGCTAGCATGTTTGCTACTGGTGACTTTAGCGCACCTAAGGCAAGATCACGTTAAGCATTACTATCGATCTGGAGAACAAGCTCATCTTATGTAATGCCTACTCTTCAATAAAATGTATATGCGGGTCATATGTGTATTGTACGTCAATGTCTAATGTAACAAATTAGTTCATGCTTGTGCTAATTAGCATCATAACTGCCTTGAAAAGTGAGCTAGCCACCTGACTAAATGTGGATGCATTGTTTAGACAGACCACTGGCGCAGAAGTAAGCTAATGGACGTATGCCTGATATTAAACGGAGATGGTTTGATACGAGTGCAGAATTTACAAGTTCGGCCATCCCATTGACTGAGTGAGCTAGCGTTAGCCAAGGCGTTCTAATGAAATGACATGGCGATGTTTTTGCATTAAAATATCCCCAGTCGAAAAGTGATCACAGAGTGAAGCTGTTCAATAGAGCGCTGCATCAATTAATAGTTAATATACATTTTGTAAGTCTTCGGCCTAACCTTTCGTCAAGACTGTTCCATTATGTGTCCGCAGTGCCATACTAAACGTCAGCTGCACCTGCCGCAAGTAATGCAGGCAGCAGCAAGTTTCTTCTTTCTCTTGACCTGTTGCGAAGGTAACACAAGTGCTGCTGAACAATGCCACTTATATTCTGTCAACCCTTGAAACAAGCAGCGTCAGCAGCTGCTGCTAGGTGGAAAACAGAGGTTTTCCATGTTTCCCTGTCGAATGACTAAATGAATAAATACTATCTTCTTTATTGAATTCATGTGGAAATGTTTTTGTTCATAATATCTGTTAAGTACACTCAAGTGTCACTCATACAGTTAGAGGGGAAATTCCCACTACTGCATATAGGCCTACATCTCCACTTGTATGACCTCTTGGGTGTGTTTCCAAGTGTTGCATCAGCATTCTTTCCTGTTTCTTTTCTCTCTTTTTTTCTTCATCTTGGTTCCATTGGGTGTTTTTCCTTGGTCCCAGTCCCCAAAGCCCTGTTGTCTTCATTAGGAGATGGAAACAGGTGTGTTGCGTGGTTGGGGGGTGGAGGAGTAGGGGGGGAGAAGGGAGGGAGTGAGGGGGCCAGGCTCTTATTCCGAGGTGGTGTGGGGCTGGTGTGGGGATTTGGTCAAGTAATCAAATAAGGTACCTGTAGCCAGGTGCAAGGCATTGTACATATTAATTTCCTCAGAATGAAAATGGTAGCAATGCAGAGGCGCAAAAACTCTCAAGTCTACCTATCATCACGCCCATGTGATTTGTATTGAGGCACGAGTCCTTATTACTTTTCCCACTATTTTTAGTTTTGTACAACAGTGGAGGCACATGGCAGAGCAGCATAACTCCCTAACTAAGAGTGGCAGTGTGCGTTCAACGTTGTCATAGCAACATGAAGTAGCTGTGTACACCCAAGTCTCCAACCTTGAGAGGGGAAAAAAAATGTTCCGCAGCTCTAATGGTGTATGTTGGATGATGAAAAAACTTAAAAACAGGGTCTGCCGAATTCACCAACCTTTTTGGGGAGGAACACAACTTAATCATTTTTTTTTTTTTTAATGACGGATCCATATATGGGCACAATGAGTCTATACTGTATAAATGCAAACAAAATGAAAAATTATCATGTCGTGTTAAACTGTTCGCCACTTCAAACCACCAATCCATACCCTGCTGTTCCTCCACTCCAGAACCATTTACATTTATCATGTATAGTGTTAACAACCATGTGGGATCCAGTGGC
>NC_085868.1:14432312-14437312 GCF_034702125.1 Engraulis encrasicolus | reverse complement strand
CGGTGGTATGGGAGCATAGGTGTGTGTACTGCAGGGTGGTGGCACTGGGGGAATAGCACTCACTGGGGGTCGGGTGGTGGCGGGAAGGAGAGGTTGCAGAGAGGGCTGGAGGAGGTGATTGGGGAGTGGAGCTGTGTGCGCTGTAAGTGGGGTCGCTGCTGGTTTAGAAGGCCCATAGTGGTGGGGTTGGTGTTGATGGTGCAGAGGTGTGTGTGTGTGTGTGTGTGTGTGTGTGTGTGTGTGTGTGTGTGTGTGTGTGTGTGTGTGTGTGTGTGTGTGTGTGTGTGTGTGTGTGTGTGTGTGTGTGTGTGTGTGGTGGGGAATTGAGAGTTTGAAGGGAGTTGGGTGTTGGCAGGCAGAGGGGCTTGGTGGGGATTTTCCCCCTTTCTGATTTTGAGATCACCAGTTCTTCTACACGATTTTATTCTCAGTTTAATACAACTCTGTATCTTAAAATCTGAGGAGTATCCCTCCCTTTCTGATTTTTTTTGACAAGTTGCTCGCTTCCTGGATGTCGAGGTTGTTGTTGAGGAGTGGTGGTGGGAGGTTAAGGGTTAAATCCAGTTGATCATCTGGAGACTCACATGCGCGCGCGTGTACTCGTGTGTCATTTGGCCCTCGTCAGAGCCGTGGGCCGATGGCGGTGATAATGGTCTAGCGCAGGCAGCCATAATGAGCCTTTGGTAAAGGCATTACACGCACCAGCGCCTTACTGCTCACCCAGAACCCTGCCTGTAGTCTGCAGTCTGTCTGCACTGCACACCGTTCCTTTCCTCTGCGTAGCCAAAGTGCGGGGCCAGGTTTCAAGTGACACCTCAAGTGCTGCCACTGCCACATATTCATGGGTTCTCAGTGTTTATCAACACGATGTTGTGAGGAGGGGCAAGACACTTGGAAGCCAACCACGTGAGCTAAGCTTAATTTTTTGCCCGACAGCGGTTTCCAACAATCAGAGGTTGAGTTGTGTGCAGCTAGGTTCGCGCAGTCAGGTTAAAAACAAAATGTAGAACCCTATACTGTGTATAATGTTTACGCTTGGCATACGGTTGTTGTTTTTTTTCACAAAGTGGTCGTCGTGTTGTTCCCAGTGGAGGGTCCTCCTGAGGCCCCCACATGTGAACACCTGCACAGGCAGGATTGGCGGGGTTTCATAGGGTCTAACCAGGGCTGGGAAATATGGCTAAAGCATTTTGATAAACCGGTATATTTTCCTTGATCAGTTTGGCCAACAGTAGCAGATGCAGTGTATTTTTTGGCAGGGGCTGTGCTGGGCGATAGAAAATCTGCCTTTATTGACTTGTTCAAAATCGATCAAAACCATCCCTTATTGACTGGACTACGCAGAATTGCATGTCTGCAGTCTGCACGCCGTTCTGCTCCTCTGCATTATAGCCAAAGTGTGAAAGTGAAAGCCCACCTGGGAAACTCCAGCTCCCATTGTCATTGTAACACAGCACTCCACAGCACACAAGTGCACACTGTACACAACGAAATTGCATTTATGCCTCACCCAGGCAAGGGGACAGCCCCAAATGGCGCCTCAAGGGAGCAGTGCAGCCGGACGTTACCATGCTCGGGGTACCTCAGTCATGGAGGAGGATGGGGGAGAGCACACACAGTCACACACATACACACACACACACACACACACACAATTGATAGTAGCTTCTGACTGAAGCTAATCCTTTTTCACACACACACACACACACACACACACACACACACACACACACACACACACACACACACACACACACACACACACACACACACAGGTGAATCATGGTGGAGAGACAGGTGAGGCAAACCTAACACTTGACGTCTTAATTGGGGCCGCGCTAGACACGATGAAGCTTGCATGCAGTCGGAGTCGGGATTCTGAGCCATTAATGATTAACTAGCTTTATGATGTGTGTGTGTATGACTTCACACACACACACACATGAAGGTGTGTGCGTGCATATGCATAGTGCGTGACTCTGTCTTTGTCCACAAGTAGACATGATTTGTGTGTGTGTGTGCTTGAGCATACGTGTGTGTGAGCATACATACTTTTGTGTGCGTGTGTGCATGACGTGTGTGTTCTTGTTTTCCCATGTGTGTTTGTGCCTTGCAGACTGGTGGGCAGAGCACATCACAGTGCATGTTAAGAGGCAGGGTGCGGATGGCTTCCTCTTCTACACAGGTCCCCGTGGGAGGATGCGGATTGGGGCAGGCAGCAGGATTTGGAAGCCAGAGAGGAGGGGATCACTGCCGAGAGGAAGAGAGAGAGAGGGGGGGAGAAAATAAAAACAACCAGAGCGCTTAAAGGCCACTGCCAGGGCTGCCTCATAAAAGCAGATTAACACTTCACCCCCCTGCACCCTAAAGCAGCAAATCGCCAGTAATTACACCAGTGGCTCATTAAGCACACTTGGCATTTGAAGGAGAAATAACAATAATATCTACTGGTATGTTCATAAAAAAATACATTTGGTATTTGAAACGGTTATGATGTTTAAATAAACAGCAGTGGCAAATGGTGTTGTTTTTTAGAAATCTGGTTGCGCTTGTGTTGTAGTCACGTGACGTTTACCTAATTCACACTAGGCCTAGTGGTGTTGAGTGGAGGTGGCAATTTTTATTTCAGTTTTTTTTTTTTTTTAGGTAAAATGCCATTTCATTAGCTATGGGCTTAATGGTCGTAGCCAGGCTTTCTAATGACCTTAAATAATTAAAGAATTAAACGCTTTATTGCTTGCCGCTTGGCTGGGTTGTTTTCCAAGCATAGATTCCTCGAAATAATCACCAACCATCACCACCACCACAAATGCTCAGAGATCTTTTCATGTTTTATTCGATCTGCTGTTAATCCTTTTTTCGTTTTTCAAGGTTGTGTAATGTTGGGAAAGGCACGCTGGATATGTACATATATATAGCCTACATCTGTTCACCTAAGACACTTACTGCCACAGGCCATCATGTCCTTACAACTGTGTGGCTTTCCCCACACAATCTATCGCTATGATGTTAGAAGAAGACACTATTTTAAATGTACATGTGAAATTGGATTTGGGTTGTAGTTCAAGGTGTTGCTTTATTTTATATTTAAAAATACCCATTTGCCTAATGTCGTGTGATATTTTTTTTGTCTATTATTCTCAGTCGACGTACAACCTTTCGTAAATCACCTGTTAAGGGTTTTT
Organism: Engraulis encrasicolus; assembly: GCF_034702125.1. Classification (NCBI taxonomy): domain Eukaryota; kingdom Metazoa; phylum Chordata; class Actinopteri; order Clupeiformes; family Engraulidae; genus Engraulis; species Engraulis encrasicolus. Next base: position 14,434,127 of record NC_085868.1, on the reverse strand, counting down.
GTTTTTGCTGTGTGAGCCATACACACTTTAAAGTAGGCCTACGTGTGTCATTAATTTTAATCCATTCTCCTGTAAAACTAATGGTAGCCTGTTGTTCAGAATCTGAATGAGACGAACATGATTATTGTGTGTCTAGTGTTAAGATATTTGCCTTTATAAAATAGCCTTTTGCACTGACTAGATAATTAGGCTCAGCTTAACATTTATTTTTTTTCCTCGCCTGAGGCAGAGGCGATATATCGTAACACAAGTGGAGGCAGAGCGAGACGGAGAGAGATAAAATGAGGTTTTAATTACTTTCACAAATAATGGAAGGCAAACTCTGAGGGTCAGGTGAGTGGAGTCGAAAACATAAGTTGTTATCGCTTCCAACTATTTCAGATCCTCCTCAACTAGCAAGCGAGCTAATTTTAAACACTGGATGATGAGAGCACACTGCCTGTTTTTCTTTTGTTTGTTTTTTTTTAACCGCTAATGCCTACCACATATTTTAACGACAAAAAATCAGATTAGGTTTCAGATTTAACGTCTGCTAGGCTGCCTACAAAAAACACATTTAATCTGCCTGTGAAAAATATTATTGATATTAAATGTTTGCAGAGCCATAGAGTTTGAGGTCACATGTAAAATCCTTAATAATACTAGGCTTAATTGCCAGTTTCTTTTCAAATGTAAAACATCCTAATAATTGCTAGTTTGTAGTAAAAGGATGGCTCTGTGCTGGTGTCTTAAGTATTGACTATAATGAGGTCTGTGAGTAAGGTGTGTGTGTGTGTGTATACGGGTGGTTGACGTTTAAGGGCGTAACACAATTAAAAAAAAAAAGTTTTTCCAATTCCTGAAATAATGGATGAAAAAAATATTAAAAAAATGAAGCTCTTGGTGGTCCGCGGAATTTCGCCTATTTTTTGCCATTTTTGGGAAAATGTGTCCTGCGGTGTGACATCCTTGGTGTGACATTTCTGTAAGATACAATAAAATGATTAATATTCTACAAAAACAAGAGGTGCACCGAAAATTCGGCCGCAGAAAATATTCGGCCGAAAACGCAAAAAAAGACACTTTCGGCTTTCGGCCGAAAGCCAATTGAGTGGCCGAATCGGAGGCCGAATAGAAAATGAATTGAAAATGGGCATTAATTAAACTAATTTCAGTTCTACACTAACATTTGAAGACTTCAAATACACATTTATTTTCTTTCAAAGACGTGTCAAAACATTTATTGTAAACCATAGATTTAACCAATATTTCAAAATGGTGAAAAACCTACATTTTGTTAACTTTTGACTGAATTGTAATGTTTCGGTTTCGGAATTCGGCCAAGTGATTAATTATTTATCGGTTTTGGCCCCAAATTTTCATTTCGGTGCACCTCTAGCAAAAACATATCCCCCATGCTCTTTCTACTATTGTTCCTTTAAAGGGACAGTTTGGTCAATTTCAACATGCAGTTGTATTGCTCACGCTACCCTTGACTTGTCAGTACCTGGTGATGCCACATTTTTCGGCTCAGCCCTTTCCGAGATATGAGCAATTCTAATGGGGGCAGCGTTTGTTTACATTTTTAAAAAATGAAACATAGGCCAAATCCAAATATTTTCCCAAAAGGTACTGCTGTTTGCTAGTTGTCTGCTGATGTTTTATAACCTTTTGGATGTTTTTGGGAATAAATAAAAATGTTTTTTTGAAATGTAAACAAAGAGCTGCCCCCATTACAATGACCAGGATCTCGGAAACGGCTGAAGAAGAAGAAAAAAAAATCTCAGGCACTGACAAGTCCAGGGTAGTGTGAGCATTACAACTGCATGTTGAAAT